>NW_027529436.1:1069328-1089328 GCF_008692635.1 Crocuta crocuta
AAAAAAAAAAAAAAAAAAAAAGTTAAAGGGGGAAAAGTTATTCCTCTGAGTCCTTGCTAATTGATAGAAAAGACATGAAAATGAACCATTCCCTCTTTCCCAATCACTTCTTTGGGTCTGAAAGAAAAATGTTTAAGTGAAGAGAAGATAAATATTTGTTCATTCATCAGCTAGGCTCCATTACATTTTCTTCTTTATAGAAAAAAGAATATCAAACTGTATAGTAGCTTCTATTTGTCCACATTTCTCTGTGTTCTCTGGTGTCAGTGCTATCTTGGATTATAAACTCTAGAGGGCAGTGATCAAGTTAAGGTTTGTGCGGCATCTGGACAATGTTACATATATTGCATAATACATAATAAACACTATTTGTAATTATAATAAGGGTGAGTTCTGGAAGAGGTAAACAAGGGTATAAAATTCATCTTCCGTATGGTTATTATTCCATTTATATGAGAAGTCCACTAAATTCACTGAACCATATCAGGCCACATCTGTTTGAAAACCTACCAGTTTTTATGAACATTAAATAAAAATGGTGAGGTTTAATGACAATTTATCATATTCATGCAAAAATAATGAAATGAAAATGTAGCGAAAAGGAAGCCACACTGATAAGGAAAGGAGCTCTAAATGCTCACAGGTTCAATGTTGTATTTTTTTTATGCTTTCAAAAATCAAATATCTGCTACTTCGGCTCCAGAATTTTGTACGGAGGGGCATTTTTTGCCTCAGTGTTGTGTTCTGTCTTGCTTAAGTATTAAGCTAAGTAGTATAGACTCAGAAAACATGCCAAACCTATTTATCCATGAATTTCCCCCACAAAAGCTAGGTTTTTGAACCTTAAGAGAAACTGCTTGGATGAACGATTTTACCACAAGGAAAAACAATGGACCCAGTCCTTAAACAGAATGAAGATAAAGTTGGGGGGGGAGGGGAGGTTGGGGGAAGAGAGAAGCAGACAGGAAGTGAAAAATTCTCCTAGCTGTATTTTATAGGTGAAGTAAATTCTACTTGGATTAGACCTTCTAAGTTACTATGACAGAGGGTAAAGAGAGGTGGAAAGGAAACTTTGAGTGACATTTTTGACAGCAAGCGACAGAAATAACAATTTGACAGAAGAGGCCATCATAAATATAAGATCATCTCAGGCATGAATAGGATTTCCCTTAATGTAAAAAATATGGAGCACGTGTAAGATTCAATTTGGGGTGAGGAGAAAGAGCCAGGCAGGCAGATTACCTAGAAACAAGGCACTAGGGCTGAAGTCAAAGAACTATCATATCAGTTTAAATATCCCTAGCGAACATTTTTGGAGATTTTGAGGTATCGCTCTCCGTTATTCCTATTTATATCTGTTTCCAGCTTGATTGACTGGGATGACGTATAACTAATAAATAGAGGAGGTTGGGATTTCTATTAATACAAAGTTTGTTTTTGTGCCAGGACTGATATCTATTTATCCTTCAGGTAGACAATAGATCTCATTCTTCCCTAATCAATACAGACATCACAGATCAACAACAAATCTTCATACTGGCAAACAGACCAGTCAATAGCTTATTATTATTTAACAAGAATTTCATTGTCAGTGCGCTGGGAAGAAAAATATTAGTAGAGAAGTCTGCATGTAGCCTTATAAATACTGCTCTGATATAAAGGACAGAAGACAGGAAAGCAGCATGTCCTAAGAAAGATGAGCTCAAGTTAAGAGCTTTGGGATCTTGTCAGGAGCTGCAGCTAACTCGTTTTCTGAGCTGGATTGGTGAGTTGCCATCTTTAGACTTGCAGTTCTCTGTCAGAATGGCAAAAGGGGTTGGCCAAACTTCTCCCCAAAGCCACCTTCCAGCCCCGAAATCTAAGACAAGTGGACCTCTTACTCTGAATTTTCATTAGATTAAGGATTTAACAATCAGATAAAGCAGGATGAGTAACCCATAACGTGTTCCAGAAAAATATGAAATGACATGTTGAAAGCATTTAAATTGAACAAAACAGATTTGTGTGTGTGCCACTATTGACACACAAACGTTGACTGTGTTTTCCTGTATCTACTGACTGTGATTGATAGGAGATACATCAATTTCAAGGTCTGTGAATTTAAGTAAATTATCGTTAGTGGTATCACGTCTTTAAAAAAAAAAAAATTATACCCTTACAGGGAACAAATTGAGACAAGATCTATATAAAGCGTGAATGTAGCACAAACATCCACTTACAATTGTGAATATATGTGAATATATATGTGTAAATGTATATGTGTATAGATAGATGATTGATAGATGTGAATGTATATGTAGTTGGGAGCTTTTCAGAAAACTTGAGGAACATTTTAAAAATTGTTTATGCTTTTTAGAATGCTTAGCATTTCTGTTTTAAAAACAACTTGTCTTCCCTTTTAAGATGTATGTGCCAGGCTGGCTCTGATGTCAGAATGAGCCATCTTCACAGGATTGGGTCAGCCCCCACTCAAGGAGTCTCTGACAGAAAAGAAACAAGTCGGGGCATGGTAGTTTAGCCATTAAGTCTCAAATCTTCAGTGCCTTTTCCAAAACCCTATAAACTCTTGAATGTCTAATCAAGAGGAAGAAAAACGAGTTTGTCTTTTACAGTGTTTTTATTTAATATTCTATTTTATTTGGAGAAAGAGCAGGGGAGGAGCAGAGAGAGGGGGGAGAAAGAAGTCTAGTCAGGTTCCCAGATGCCAGTGGGGCCCGAACTCGGGATCTCCAGGGGAGATCACAAACTGAGCTGAAATCAAGAGTTGGATGCTTAACCAACTGAACCCCCCGGGTACCCCGTTTCTTCTTGAATTACTGAATCTTGGTCTTCACCTTCTCCCTTTCCTCCTCTTCCTCTCATGGAAATGTCCCCACTTGGAGACTAAAGCATGAGAAAGTCTGGTACAAAAAGAGGAAAACAAGCAAAGAGAAACCTTGGCTTCTCTCTCTTCCATTGCTGTGTTCTATGCCTTCTCATTTCTGTTTGTGTCCAGCTTCGATTATATCCATTTGAATTCTCTTTCTACCCAGGTTATTTGAGGTTCGCAGTATTTTTGCACTGAATTAAAATAGCTTTCAATTTTAAAACCATAATGTCACAAATATTTTACAGACAAAATTGATGGAAAACAAATGAATATCAAGTGAGAAAAGCACAAATGTAGATTTTCTTCACAAAACTTAGAGGTATCTGCTTTAAAGATTTTTAAAATTTATGATAGAGGACACTAGAAGTAAGTTCATGTTTAGCAAGATCAGATTTAAAAAAAAGGGGGGGGTGGAATTGAATTGATGGGAGCCCACCCTGGGTCTAATTTCAAAGTTTCCATTTATGTCATGTCAGATTTGGGGAGACTGAGCCCGCACTGAAGTGCATCGGTCTGTCTCCCGGGCTTGATACCCAGGGTTCATGACTGCAGTTCCTGGCACAGTCATAAATATTCATACCTCTACTAATAATTTGCAAGCCAAATTCATTTGGCTTTTTTCACCCCATCAATCTTATAATTAATAAGGGTGGTGCTCTTGTTTCACTTTCCTCCAAAAGAAAAGATAAATGAAATAAAGAGTCATCCTGTACATTTAAATAGGAGTGCCTCTCACTGATTAAAAGCCGATGCTATCATATAATGGTCGAAGGAGAGGCTTCAGCTATTTCTCTCAGTGGTGGCTGACTGGGGAGGGGGCTGGAGATAAGAGCAAAGGAATCATTTCCAGATGTGGCGGCATGAGTCTTGATCTGAAGAGCTTGGTTATCTATTAAATAATGCATAGGAAAACTTTGAGATACTCTATTGAAAGGGAGTTGTAAGGGGTTATATTTACAAATTGCACTCTTATCTATTGTTTGGAAAGACAGACGTTGTGCATAGCATGCCAATATCCAGAGAATTCGATTCTCAACAGTCTGCAGGTTCTGCCTCCAGGTTAGAAATTGAGAGATGCTTTAGAAAGTTGTCAAAGGGGCGTCTGGGTGGCTCAGTCGGTTAAGCGTCTGACTTTTGCTCAGGTCATGATCTCGTGGTTTATGGGTTCAAGCCCTGTGTGGGGCTCTGTGCTGACCGCCTGGAGCCTGCTTTGGATTCTGTGTCTCCCCCTCTCTCTCCCCCTCCCTCACTCGTGGCCGGTCTCTCCTTCCCGCCCTCCCTCTCAAAAATAAACATTGAAAAAAATTTTTTTAAAGAAAGTTGTCAAAATTTACTGATTATTGTCTTTAAAGTGACTGCCTTCAAATTAGAATGATAGCTGCATTTCTAAATCTAATTGTATTGTAAAGACTTGATCTCCACAGAAGCATTAAAGGAGGCGTACATGACAAACTGACTTTACAAATAAATCGTGGTACATAGGACATGGTGTAAATTGTCTGCTCCCATTGGATTTTCTAAGGTCACTTATAGCAGAGCAGGAAAATCAAACTGAACATAATTTAGAAATAAAATTTTGATAATTGAGCTAAGTAACTTGAACTTGTCAATCACCTGTGACCTTATTCTATTTACACTTCACTTGAACATTCTAAAGTCCTAAGGCCGACGGATAAGCAACGAGTATAAACAACTGCTCTCACTTTGTTGTGGGTGGATCACCCCTTCTGAGCAGATGATCTCATCTGTTTTAAAACGAAGAGGCTCAGATAAATATGTACGCAGAAAGAGCTTTCGTAGTCAGGTATTTGCTTCAAACTTTGTTTTACAGAAACTTATTTTAAGGATGCAAGACTGGGTTATTTTTTGTGTATTGCTTTTTGCGTATTTGTTTTAGGAGCTCTTGTCACTTGAGGTATTCTTCTTTTTTAAACGTTTTTATTTTTGAGCTAGAGAGAGAGGGAGAATGAGCATGAGCAGGGTAGGGGCAGAGAGAGTGGGGAACGGAGAATCTGAAGCAGGGTCTGTGCTGCCAGCAGAGAGCCCGATGTGAGGCTGGAACTCACAACCCTGAGATCATAACCTGAGCAGAAGTTGGAATCTCAACCGACTGAGCCACCCAGGCACCCCCACTTGAGACATTCTTGAGACAACCCCCTGCTTCTGTTTAATGATGCAAAGGGGACATCCGGCCCTCCTAGTGTTCTTTATCCTTAAAGCTGGTAAGGGCTGTGTCCTATAAAAGCATGTGATGTTCAGGACAGTCCTTTAAAAAACGTGTAAGCACAACTGATACCTTAATTTTTATACCTAATTCTATGTGAATATAATTACACATTTGATTTACTGCACACACACAAAAAAGTTTTCCTCTACTGAAGTTAAAAGAGGGGCGTAACTGTGAGAGAAGCAAACCTAAGTCTGCCGGGGCCCCTTGCATTCTGTTCCTAGACTTCATGGGTCCGCA
This sequence comes from Crocuta crocuta, assembly GCF_008692635.1. Taxonomy (NCBI): domain Eukaryota; kingdom Metazoa; phylum Chordata; class Mammalia; order Carnivora; family Hyaenidae; genus Crocuta; species Crocuta crocuta. The sequence continues at coordinate 1,074,665 of NW_027529436.1, forward strand.
GCTGCGGGGCTGAGACCGAGCTGGGCGCCCACACAAGAGAAGTGGCTCAGGCTGGGACTCCAAGACACCCTTTGCACGGAGATCTCTGCTGCTCTGGGGGGCGAGGTTCTTGTTCTGTCCAGGATCCTCCCTGGAGAGAATGGGGGTAACTGGCTTTTCCTCACTCCCCACCAAGCCCTTGTCAATCCCACTTGGCTAGGAGGGTTCTTGGAAAAACCCGCTACTGGGTAATAGAACCTCTTCCCTCTCCCCGACTTTGCAACAGCAGAATTCGACCCACCTAGAGCTTGTGGGCCTTTCTGGGTCTTTGCTTGTATGTCACCAAAACCACACAACACAGCAGGTGTCCCCGCAGGGGAGCCGCTGAAGGATGCCGGATCTAGGGCTGGCAGAGGAATTTGGGGGCCGGGGATTCTGACAGTCACCCCTATTTCCATTCCAAACCTGCTCACGGACCCAGAGGCAGACCTTCCTTTCATTCATGGTGCCGCCCCACGTCACACGGTGGCCCTGAAGACCTGTCCGAGCAGAGGCTGCTGCAGTGGGCTGGTGCGGAGCAGGCTGGGCCTGATGGCTGCCCAGACACCTTCGCCACCTTTAAAGGTACTAGAGGCGTAGCGCTTACATCCAGGCAGTGCTCTTTGATCACAGACTTTCTCACCCACCAGCGTAGGACCTGAGGACTAAATGTCTTCCTAATTCTCTCCCCAGCAGCTGGGGAAGGCAAAGAGCACGGGGGAAGAGGAAGGTGAAAAGCTACCCCCGCTTCCAACCCTCACCCAGCACTGCATGGGCCTCATTCTACACAGAGTTCTCCCTGAGGCACCAGCTGTGCTGGTCCTCAGCCTGGGAGACCTGAGGGATTTTGCAGATAAGGTGTTTGGTTTTTTTTCATTGTTTTTATTGCTTTTTATTTCTTGAGGGAGAGATGGAGAGCAAGCTGGGGAGGAGCAGAGGGAGAGGGAGAGAGAGGGAGACACAGAATCCGAAGCAGGCTCCAGGCCTGGAGCAAAGCACAGAGCCCGATACAGGGCTTGAACTCATGAACTGTGAGATCACGACCTGAGTGGAAGTGGAACACTTCACTGACTGAGCCACCCAGGCGCCCTACAACTACGTTTTTGTTCTAGTGGTGGTCTTTTCTCTTTTTCGAGGCCTGGCTGCAGCAGCCAGTAGGAATAGGGTAGGATCTGGTCAGAGAAAAGATAGCAATTGCAGAGCTTTGTGGCTATTTCTGTCCACATGTGCCTACGTCCCCCTGCATGGTTGTAGAAGGAGGTGGGGACGGCAGAGACAGAATGTAGGAGGCTAGTGTAACCTAGCGGCTATGGGTAACTCAGACACATCGGCCCCCAACTACTGTTGCCTCACCTCATGGGTCTGGAACAGACACCTATACGTCAGGGTTCACCTAAGCCTTTTCACACGTCAGCCCCAAGAACTGTTTGTTCGCCAGGATGCAGAGAGTGAGGCTTGAGGGGAAAGGGGGGCGGGAGTGGCAGGTGGCAGAGGTCAGACAGGAGAGCTGGGCGCCAGGGTGCCTGGCTGGGCTGCCCAGCCCTCAGCCCTCTGGCCTGCAGGCCTACCTACCTTCCAATCCTTCCTCACAGCCCTTTCCTTCCACTGATGTGGCTTATTATCTATAAGAATGGAAATTGTGGATCGTGTCATTCTTATTTTTTGAAGTCACATCTACTGAGGACGTGTCTACCAGGCACAGTGAATGAGAGCTAAGAGGGGTTCAGATACTTCCAAATAAAAATTACCATGAATAACCATGTGTGTTAGAGCTCAAATGGGGCTACTTTGGGACAGCGACTTGGGCCGGCCCTCTATTGGGATGGAAATACTGCTTCTGATAGATTACTAGGCTCGAGTAGACCATACCATCAGTATCCTTAACATCCCGTTTCTACTGATTTCAGAAAGTGAATGGGTTGGCACAGCCCAAGAACCTACTTCTGTCAGTGTGTGGTGGAGAAAGACGTCAGGGTCTGCCTGAAATTCACAAAGACCAGCAAACTGGAGGAGGGGAAAGGGAAATTCACATGAACTCGGGCAGAGATGACAAACGGGAAGAGAGAGAAAACAAGGAGAGATGGACAGAGGGGAGGAAGGGAGAAGGGTGGAGGCAGGGAGAGTCAGATTTTCACACCTGCACACGGAGGGCTTTGAAACCCTCGACCCCCGACCCCCAAACCGAGTGCACCTCACAAAACAGGTTCAGCTCGTATTTCAGGCGGTCTCCTTGCCTGGTGTCCGCGGTCCCCGGGGCCCTAATTCACTCCTGCCCTCTCTGCACAATGGCATTCGAACCTGGGAAAATAATTGCATTAGAGCAGATTACTTATAACCGATAGTTATCCGTCTTTTTCTGTTCGACAGAAGTCTATTAAACTCAGCACAGTCATTACCAGCTGAGCTCTAGAGAGCGCCTTCATTAAGAAAATTAAAATCATACTTTTGAATCCAAGCAAAGCCTGCGTAGGTCTCAAGAGCCCGCGTCCAACCCCGACGTTACGCTGAGCCTGATTTTGCCCCCGCGGACCAGTCTCGGCTTTTTTGGATACAGTAGGTCAGGGCGCAAAGATTGAGTGTGATGGCAATTACTCGAAGATAGGAACCTCTGCGCTCTAGAAGGACCATCTTTCTTCCCAGCCCCCTCCCCCGCAGCCTTCCCTCCACTGGATCTTTCCAGTTAAAGGCACCACACCTGTGCAGGCGCGGCGGTGGCCAGGAGATCAGGGAAGGTGTGGGTTCAGGGCCCGGGAAGCCACAACGGTGAACTTGCCCAGCTGACGTCTGCCGCCAGAGGCCCGCTCCAAATGCACGTGTTGCGCACACGCACGCGCGCACACGCGGGGAGACGGGAGACTGCCCGCGCCCGCCGNCACTCGTTCCGGGACCAACGTGGCCTACGAGCATTTTGTCCAACTGGGCAAGGGAGCCTGGCTCCGCGACTGAGCAGGCAGTTGCGTGAAGCTCAGACCGGGAACCTAGGTCCCTCTGGGCGAATCTCCCGCCTCTGGGGGCCTATTTGGGTCTCCTCCTCGGCTCCGTAGGAGTCTCGGCTTGCAGTACCCCAGGCAGACTCGGGGCGCGGACTCGGCCCAGCTCCTCGCCTCTCCTGCGCCCCAGCTAGGGGAGGAGGGCACAGGTGCGGAAGCGCGGACGGGGGTGGGGGGCGGGGAGGGCGACGCCCCCTACCTCCCCGACCTCCCCTTCCCGGTAGCCTCAGGGTGACATCTCCTATTGCTCCAGTGGTGGTGAGATCTCCAACTCCACTCTGAGCTGGAGTCCTCACCCGGCGGGAGAGCTGTCCGCCCAGTTAGGAGGGGGCGCTTTTGCATTGATTTTCTGCGGCATCTGGAAATTCGCGGGGTTTGAAGAATTTTTCGCATGTTTGGTGGTGGTGGTTCTTGTGGTTGTTAGCCACTGCCCTTTGTTTCAAGGTTTTGCTTTTTAAAATGTTAATTTTTGCGTATTTCTCTGACAGGTCTGCCCAACTCAGGGCTCTCAGGGAAGCACAACGGCTTTTCTGTATTTTCGGGGTGCACTTTCCCGGGGCTCTAGGAGCAGAGAAGTGCTGCTTCCTTTTTTTTTTTTTTTTTTTTTTTTTCTTAATTCCCANACCCCTCGTTCTCTCTGTCTAATGAGGGCTTTGAGGTTTATTAGGGGGAAATAGCACACACACCCCTCAGCACTCAAATACAGGATTAGGTGGAGTTGACTTGAAAGTGTATAATATTGTGGTTCCTTGGCAAGGGTCTAATTCTCTTTTTCCCTGATTTCTACTTGACACAAAATCTTACAATATTCAAGTGGTGAAAGTCAGCGAATAGATGTGGACAAATGAACATCTTTTACAGGTCCACGATTTTCAACTCACTAAACGGGTAGATTTTGTTTTCTTAAAAATTTTTTTTCAGGGGAAAACAAAACAAATGCACCTCCACCGTTGTTTTAGTGTTTACTTCTCATCAAAGGTGGACACATCATTCGATTTCTTTTCCCTGTGTAGCCAAAGATGAGGAAATCAGAAACAAGTAGCAGCTTTTGCCCAGCAGGAGATCCAAGACTTTTTCAAGATGGGTCTCTTTTCTTGTGCTTTCCCCTTCTTCCTTCTTAAAGCAAATCCAAAACAGATAAAAAAGAAAGAACACCACTCTTCCCGGAGAGTTTATTTTGTTGCCACAATACAGGGGTGGAGCCCGTTAACGGCTATTTGAAATGATAATGCTTGGTGATCTCATTCATCTAATCATAATCTTCAAGTGGTTTAAGATAAATGGCAAAACGTGTCTTCAGTCTCTTCCTAAAGACCTTTGCATTCATTTACGTAGAACATTGACCAGACTGTGAGTGTCTCCAAATTTCATTAAGTGAAACTGAGATAAATACGATGAGATGTTCACATTTTCTTCCCTTGTAAAAAGTATCTTACTGGAAGCATTTTTACTTGGAGTCAACTGCATTGGGGACACTTGCTTCCTTTTCTTTACTACAGGTAGATAGATCTAGATATATAAAATGTGTTTTACATATACATACATATTTAAAGGAGCCAAAATTGTCTGCAGCGAACTTCTCTTCCATTTCTGAGCTTAATGAAGACCTTTCCAAAAGTCAGCTTCATTGGCTCGCGGCAGGCTCTGCTTCCTCCAGACCAGGGTTTATATTTAAAGTAAATTTGAACTCCCTGAACTTCTTTAAAACCGGCCAAAAGAGAGACAGACACTGTGTGTGTGTGTGTGTGTGTGTGAGAGAGAGAGAGAGAGGGAGAGAGAGAGAGAGAGAACAACTTGGAGCATAAATATTTAATTTACCTCAGTTGGCAAAAATAACCCCAGCAATTCTTCGAACACCGGAAGAGGCGGCTGCCTCTGACTTGCCCCAGGAGAGCACCTTCCCTGTTCCCCGGGTCCCAATCCGGTCCAGAGCACCCCCAAAAAGGAGGGTCGGAGAAGGTGTGACACAGGAGGGTTGTAAAGAGAGGCGAGGGAAGGGAGCGGGTTTTTAAAGAAGACACTCCTGGTACCCCGGCCAGAAATGAACGTCAGGAGACCCACCTTTTCTCCCTCCCTTCCCCCCCGCGCCTCGTTTCTGCGAGCAGTTTGCACAGAATCCCAAAATCCGGTGCTTTCAAAAGCAGCCCCCAAACTCTCCACAAACTAAAGTCCTCACTGCAGGTTCACACTCTGTGTGTGGGGTCTAGCTGTGGTCAGGGGACTTTTCCGAGTCAGGACTGCTATGCCAGCGACTTTCCTAGGAGGAGAGGCTGGCGGCAGAGCCGCCGCATCTGCCAGCCTGAGATTGCCCCAGCTCTCGTTTACCTGTGCGCCCTCGCGTTAGAGTGGTCGTAAATCCGTGGAGATTAATTGGGAAGCCGAGGAAAATGCCTGTATGCACCAAAACTGTTGAAAAAAAAAATAACCCAGACACTCTCAAATAGTCCCACACTTGTATTTGACGTGAAGCACTAGAGTATGATCAAATGTCCAAGACCCTGGCGGTTTGTTTTGGTGCGCTCCAGCTACCCTTTCCGTTTCCAGCAAAATTGAGAAGCACAGGCTAGGAGAGAAGAACACGCGGGAAATGACTGTGTGCGTGTGTGTATGTGTGTGGGTAGACTGGTATGGAGACAGCTTTTAAACACGTTTTCTATTTTGGGGGGAAAATCGGACAGAGACCAGTATTTTCTTGGTGGTTGCAGGAAAGGGTCATTCAAGACCAAGAGCTGAATTCCCGAAAGCGATTCTTCAGGACTTTACAGAAACAGTACCATCTCCTCGGGAGTTTATTTGGTGAAGCTGCAAAATACTGTTTTGTATTGACCTCTTTCCCCATTAGATAACATTTTTTTTTTTCCAAAACTTCGACAGCATCTATTAAAAACATTTCCTTAACACTCCGGAATCTACAGTGTGGCCGAAACAAACAAATCACAGCAAAAACCCAGACAATAAAGGGATTTAGAGAAAGAAAATGTGTCCCTTTCCTAGCCATTTGATAGTTTATTCCCCGGAGGCCAGTGAAGGTGGGGGTTCCCTCGTACTTGATTATTATTTTTATTATTCATGTAAATGTTCAGCCTTTCCAAGTTATTTCTCTCCCGCGGGGTTTTGCTGCAGGAGGGAGGTGGGGTTGGTGGAAGGGAGTCACTGTGAGGGGGGGTGGGGGGCGCAGAAAAACAAGATTTGCTTCGCAGGGGGCTGACCCGCAGCGGTCTACTCCACTGGCCAGCAGGGGGCGCTCTGATGTTACATGTGGACGAGACAGCCGAGCGGCTCCCAGCTTCCAGACCGGCTTTGCAGTTTCACGCAGCTGCAAAAGGAAGGGGAGGAGGGATTGTAGGTCCTAAACCTTCAACAGCTATTCCACTTGGGTTATTTACCCCTCTGATCGAAATGTACCTCCGCCTCACTTTACCTACCCACCTCGCTCACCGCAACCGCCTTCCCATCAACCTCTTTTCATCTGCATCTGCGCAGCTCCTGTACAATCTCTCTCTCCCTAGCCTTGAAATATACATTAATGCAACTTATTAAATGCGACGATGAATAGTCAACATTTTTTTCGCCTGTTAGTTCCGCTGATCCAAGCAGGATTTATTTGCAGATCTCACATCCTGGAGCCATAATGCGGGATTTTTTTTTTTCTCCCTTAAATAAAATTGGTCAAATGTTGACAACCTTTAAGCCAATCTAACACTCAAGATTAGTGATGGGAAACTAATGAGAAAATATCAGATCGCCCGGCCTGAGGGCTGCCAATTAAATCTTCGCTGATTGAAAAATAAAAGCGGACTTGGGGTGTGAGCCCAGCTCAACTTCAACTATTAATTTAACATGTTGCCGGGGTCTGTGCCTTCTCTCCTCAAAACTGCTTTCCCCGTAACACAGCTTCCTCCTCTCTCATCCCTCAACCTAAAAGCCAAATGTTATTTCTCGAAATATTTCAAGAGGTCCAAATCAGGATGATCATTTCTTACACGGTAAATATTAGGCCTTTAAGCAATATGATTTAACTAATTAGAAAATTTACATCATTAAGTGTCAGGGAGAGAAAAAAGAGAAACAAATCTGCCAGTCATTTTAAAGGAGACAGGCACTATTGAAGTGTGAAGAAATCGGCTCTAATTCAAAAAGGCAATCGGGCAGAAAAAGCCCTCAACATTACCCTGCTAGTTATTTATNTGTCATATTTATATTGAGGTTTTTGTCTGTTAAAGGACTAAAATTTGAAAATGTTTCAGTAAGAAGAAAACCGAATCCTCAAAGGGAAAAATATTCGCAGAATCCCCTCTCTTCCAGACAAGCAAACCTGTTGTGATAAGCAAGTCTCACCCCACTCTTTATTTTTTTTCCTCATTCTTTCATTTTTTCCCCCTTCCCATTAAGTTCCTATTTTGAAACCTGCTTGGTGAGAACTAGATACTCTTTGTGTTCTGCTCCCCTCCCCCTCCTTTCTTGCACCCCTCCTTCCTCCAAAGCGAGAAACTTAGACTGAAAGCTGAAAAGTACAAATACATTAACAAAGCCCCACTCACTTGATAAAAAGGCCATGGTCTAGGCTTACATGTCAGGTTTCTAAGCAAAGGGGGATCGGTTGGGTGGGGCTACAGACAAAAGATGATGAACTAGACATTTCCCTCACCTATGTATAATATTTGATAGTGTGCTTAAAGGGGGAAAGGCAGGTAGGTGTGAAAAATTTTAAAGTGCACCGTAGCGTTGTGCGGCTTTCTCTCCATTCCCCACTTCTCTATTCAGCTTCAAACAGCAGCCTCATTATATCTAGGTGCCCCTTCCCATCATACTCTTACTGAAGCCCTGGGTACACCACACACACAGCCCTCTCCCCAGTCTTCACATTCCCAGCAAATTAACTGAAGAGGCAACTGCAAAAGAACTTTGTGAGCAGTTCTATTTGGAAACTCAGGCCCTTGCTGGCATCTCTGAGGACTTGTTCTTAAACAGACATTGGGTTTTTAAAAAACGTAACAGCAAGCCTTAGATACTTGATTTCCCTTCATGATTATTTCTTTTTAAATTACAAAGGGGTCCCGCAGGCTCATTTTTCTGCCTTCCCCTATTGTTTTATTAGGATCTGTTCTAGCCTAATTTTCTTATCTTCCTCTCTGCCTTACATCCTGAAAGTTTCACTACCTTGCTTCCCACCAAATCCCCGGGCCTGGAATTCTCAGGGCTGGGCTTCTGTGGGCCTGGAGCAGCTCCCCAACATCAGTTCAATGCCATTCTCCACCTTACCATATTTCAGCTTTGCAGGAGAGAGCAGTAGCAGACCTGGGCTATTAACACACCACAGTTAATTCTCTGCGGGAACTTTTACCAGGTGGGACGTGTGGAAGGAGAAAACATCTGTAAACAGTGAGCACTCTTGAGGGTGGGGAGTGAGTTCTGACATCGAGGTCAGAATACATATAAAAATATGGCAGAATTTGTGAAAGAGTTCAGGCTTAAATTTGGGCAAAATAAGAGGAAAGAGAAAGGGGAGGGGGATAGTGGAAAGAACCTAGAATGCTCCCCAAATGCAGCTTATTTTCTGGCCGTCACAGAGCAGATGGGAGTCGAACGTGCTCCTCTTTGAGAAAGATTAGAGTAAAATGGACACTTCTGTCACTTTCAGGAGGCGGGACACAGAGAGGTGAAAATATACAAGCCAGTGGCCTCTGGCGCTGCAGGGCTCCCCTGGCGGTCTCCCCACCCTCTGCCCCGTCCTTCTCGAAACCCTCCTTACCTTTGTGGCTTGGATCTGATCTGACACACACTGGATGTTCCTGGACTAGGTTCTTTGAGAGGAAACAGACCACGAGAATCAACCGGTCTCCTGCATCTACTCCGAAGCCAAGAAGCATTACAATAAAATTTACAGCGCCTTTAACAACTCGCAAGGAAAGCATTAAAATTCTCTTTAATTGAGGAAACATTGATTTTTAAGTCTAGAAAAGGTAAAATCATAATTTAGCTGCAAACTTTCAGGCGAGAGTATAGCGTATGATGTCGCCGTGTTATGGATCCACCCATGCAACATCACATCTTTAATTGCGCTACTTTATGAAGTGATAAAGACAAAAGATAAGCCGACTTAGGCAAATGCTTACAAAAAAAAAAAAGAGGACCTAGAGTAATTTCCTCCTCCAGTTATTTATAAAAAGAATTGTCTTTTTTTTTAAAGCAGAAAAAAAAAAATGCCCAAAGGGGAGGAAAGAGAGAAAAAGAACGGAAAACCACAGACCAGTCTAAAAGCAACTCACATTAGCAAATCCGTTGATATTCTTTAGCAAAGAAGGAATGAAGCAAACGCATTTTGAGAAAATGCATTCACGGGCACAATTGCATCCTCCTTTAAACGAAACAAACCTGGGTCTATTTTCTTACTTTACTCCCAGTCCTTTTGGGGGGCGGAGGGGTGCAGAACCTATTGGTGGATAGGAAAGGGAAAGAAAATCAGGCTTTCTATGTTATTTCTGTATCGGTTTTTGGTATTATAGAGGAGTAAAGAAGTTTTTGTGTGGTGGTTTTTCATTGATCAGTCACTCTGAGCTAATGTAATTATCCTCATCAATAGGAGGCTGCAGAGAGAATCATTATGTGGGTGACATTGATAAATGATCGCCCAGGAACGGCCCTCTCGCGGGCAACCCCCACATCTGACCCTCCCACACACACAATGTAGTCATAGAAACACCTAAGGAGCTTCCAGCGCCGCCGCGAAGGGGCCAGAGAGCGAAGAAAAAGCCTCGGGCGGCCGAGGTGGGGGTGGGGGCCAGTCCCAGATCCAAACCAGTTCCAACGACAAAAAACAGCCAGCGGCGGGGGAGAGAGGAGGGCATTGCGGGTGGGAGAGGCCCCCTTCCCAGGAGCACACCCTCTCACAGTTGCTCACAACAAAGTGAAAACCCGCCCTCCAGACGGACCCATTCCTCCACACCTTCTCCCATGTGCGACCTCACTACCAACAACATCTGATGTTTGCCGAGACACACATCCAAATCGGTTTCTCCAAAGGAGTTAAATCATGACGTTACAAGACCTGTAGGCATCTCGTTCTCACGCGGGTCCTCCGTTCAAAAATCCCCAAACCAACAACAAACCAAACCCGTCCGAACAAAGGCAGCAGCTGGGTGACCCNGCTGTTTATTTATTTTATTTCTAAAGCTTCAGCTAAAGTAGCTTTGACACTGTTGGGGCTGGAGGGGAGGAGCTGTTGGGCTCTGCTGGATCATCCATCATCGCTGTCACCCAGAGTCTGCCCCGAGGAGCCGCAGACGCAATCTCCCTTCTGTCTCTACACCGAAACTATTAATATTAAAACCTCCCTTCAAACACTGCCCCGACGGCCTCCATTCCCAGCACCGCCTGGCCGGCCTCCCGCACCAGACCTGCGCGCTCCCCTCCCCGCGCTCGACGCGGGCGCTCGCCCCGGAGGAGGCTCGGAGGCTGCTGGGGGCCCCCTCCGGCACCCCGCCCCCTGGAGGCGCGTAGGCCCAGCTCCAGCGGCGCAGAGGGAAGGCCAGGTGAGGGCTGCAGCGGCCGTCCGCACGCGCCCGCCGCCCTCGCCCCTGCCCGGCCCCCTCGCGGGCTGCGGACGCACGCGGCGTGTTTGCACGAACCCGGCTCGGTGGNGGAGCCAGCCCCCTACCCCGGGCACCTCGACACCGGCCCTTCCGACAACTTGCAGCAGAGGCCCAGGCTCCTTATCAAATTGCTGGCCTGCAAGACGAACGGGGAGCTTGTGGGGATCCCGGTCCAGTCCCTTTGAAGGAAGCTCCCTCCTCTGACAGCTGTTAGAGATATTAGCNGGCGGGGGGCTCGGACCTGGGAAGCGCTGACCTGGGCGGTGGGAGGGAGAAGGGGGTGGATGGGAGACACAGACTTTCCTGGTCTTTTTTTTTTTTTTCCGTTTAAGTGTGGCTTCTTGCTCAATTCCCAACCCTTAACAGATGGCGACTGCATTCTCTCAGAATTTCTTAAAGAAAGGGAAACCTTTGGAATTTATTTCTGCTTTTGCTTTTCCATATAAATAAAAAGTGTTTTTATGTTACTCTTGTTTTGGAGAACATAAGCAATTTTATTCAGACTACAGTATTTCCTTTAACACTATATGGTTGTCAAAACACCATTCCCAGTTTCTTTGCTTTTGACAGCTGAGTCTTTCTTAAATATACCCAAATCGGAACTCTTTATACTAAATAGTAAACCCGAGATAGGAGCAAATGCCTTCTGAGGTGGTTTAAAAAAAGCATTATAAAAATTGGACAGCTCTACTACCTCTTGGTCTTAGCATGGGGGCCGGAGGGCAGGAAAATGGAAACAAATATTAGAACAATTGTTATCCATCCCCAAATATTTACGAAGGTTAAGGTTAACGTGGTAGGATGTGGGCTTGTTGAAGCAGAGCCTGAGATGGTTTTATTCATGAAAACCAAGTGTACAGAGCTGTGGGATCTAAACTTTGATGAAATAGCTTAATAATAATTTCATTAAACACGTCCTGAATATGAGCCCATTACCAAGTAAACTCCTCAGTGCACACATCACTGAGGGGCAAGGAAAAGAACTTTTTCCAACATTTCCCCCCAGGGGATGTGAGTTAGTCTGTAGATGAGGAACTTCACCTAAAAGCATCTGAAGTAAAAATACGCAAATACTTGAAATTTGCAAAAAAGACTCCATGTGCACCAGGAAAACAAAAATGAGAGAGGGACGCTCTTTTCCAAACAGCATAGAATTTCTCCCTTCACCATCAGTTCGTGTCAGAAGCCTTGCTTCTGCGTTGAAACAGCGGCATATCAATTGAGCTGATACATGTGTTTATAAAAATTCTCCGGAGCTAAAAATAATACAAAACAATAGAAGTTTATTTCCTTGTCTCTTTATATACAGCTTCTATTGATGCTTTCTGCAGTGGGAAAATGGAAGAACTCCAAGTGAGATGCCACACTGGGATTTCTGAGCTAGTGAACTATTGCCCTATCAAGCTGACATCACAGAACTAGTTTTATGGTGTAATCCCTTCCACGCATGGGATTAAAAATTTAGGTGTGACAAAATTCCAGGACAATATATTTATTTTAAAAATGAAGGGGGCATGCAAATACCTCACTTTTTTTTTTTTTCACTTTGCACACTTTACCAGGCATTGTTTGTGCAGTACCAGCAAGCCAATAAAACAGATTTCTAGGAATGTTGCGTGAAACTTGCAGAATGGCATCGTGTTGCCGGTTTTGCTGTTGTTTTAGAAAAAAAAATTTACGTTTAGTCACCAACTCCTCACACTAGCGGGCCTGCACGTGGAGGTGTCTGAAATAAAAAGACATCATAATATAATTTATATTAAATATTAATGATGAAGCAATCTTTTCAACTCAGGATTTCAAACTCCATAGAAGTTGTTTACTCATCTATGAACATCTATATGTAAATTTTAATTTACATATTCAGCAGTATTTTAGTAAGTAAGACAGAAAAAACACAGGCAGATGAATTATCTTTGAGCACAGACGTTAGTTATTTCTTATGATGTAAAATTAACCCTGAAAAAGTCCTTTATTCTGGCAGAGGAGGAACATGAAAAGCTTTATCTGAAAGTTTGTTTGTTTGTTTTTTAACATCATGCATCTAGAAAGGAGGTTAGACCTACTGAAGGTAATCTTTTGACCTGGCTCATAACACACACACACACACACACACACACACACACAATTTCATACCTTTAGAAGTTTTCTGCTGGTAGAATTCATAGGCCAAATACACACTAACCGCTACAGATGGTTACCTTAAAAATTGTTGGTTAAGTAAGTTTCAAATACACTCAAGGGGGCAAAACCAGCACCTACTTTTAACACCACGAAGAGTAGGCATTGTGCAACCTTGCCTTAAAGCTATTAAAAACACAAAAGCCTAACAAAAAATCAAAAATGAAATATTTATTACCGCATTTTGTGACTTAACACCTTTTTTTTTTAACATAACGTCACAGTCCTCATACAAGTATTTTAATGTAAATTTGACAAAGCTTAAAGGTAACAGCATTTTCTTCTAGTGAGGAACACGTGCTGAGAAAAGAATTCATGGACATACAATACCAATTCCACAGCAGATCTGATACTAGCAAAAACATTCTTTTTTTTTTTTCAATTGAGGTAAACACATAGAATATCTAACATGAAACAATTAATAGACCGAACTCTGTACGAAGTTTGTTACAGTATTCTCTTGCTCCTTTTTATCCCCCAAGCTTTGAGTTTCTGATGAAGTCCTAGTTGTGGTGCCATGACCATTAATAACTTTCTTCTGTTGAGGAAAAGCTGCCCAACGTGAGATTGTTTTGTCCACAGCCAAGGCTCAGAACTCCCGAAGAAGCTCCCGCTCAGTCTTTACATCTTCATTGGCAAGCTCTTGGAAGAAGAGTCCCCCAAAATAAGAAGAGTTGGCTTATGAAGCACAAACTATAAAGATCTGTTGGAAACTAAAGGACATGTTTATGGAGGAACAAAGGCCGGGCATGAAAACACATTCTTGAAGCTGGAGTCCAAGGGATGAGGTTCAGCCAGACGTTCACCATGGTCTCCGGCGTGGTTCTTTTCTCATTGGCCCAACAGGTTTAAAATATACCACAGTCTCTCCTGGATAGTGAATTCACCGATGAACCAAAACAGTCATTCTTTTGGGAACAACACACATAGTGTGGAAAACAAGGATATATTTTTTTTTCTCTCTTCTAAAACTATTTGAGGCAACATAACGGAGTGATCAACAGAAATGTACAAGTTTAACTTAGTTCCTATGTTTATACTACAGTAGTTATAACTCTCGGAGTCTTTTTCCAGAGGATCTTTACATGGACAGAATTGTCTCAGTGAGCCCATGGTTTCACATTTGTGTTCTGGTCTCCTTGGTCCTCTGTCGCTTGATGAAAAATGACAAAAGTAAAAAATAATCACAGCTGTCTGGAATTTCATAGTAAGTGTCAACATCTGGTCAAAGTTCAGCAAGTCTTAAAATAGTTTTTGCGTGTGTTTCCTTTTCCCTTGAGTTCCCTTATACTATTGGGCATGAATGTCCATAACCTGTCCGCCAACATTGGGATCTACAGAATTTAACATTGTGGGACTCTGTGCTGACATTGTCATTCCAGGGTGGGTAGGGGGTCCTCCGTGCATCATCATGGCTGGGTGGTGGGGATGGCTTGGCAAATATGAATGCATTGGGGGTCCGTGTCTTAACTGAGAAGGGTGTGGGGTCATCTGGGGAGGAGTGTAACTGGGCTGTGCCATACTCATTCCCATAGGACCACCCTGAGAAACGTAGTCCCCTGGCATGCTCTGCAAACCTGAAAAGAGAGAGGGAGAAAGAAAGCAGGTCAAATTCCTAAACATTTTTCTACTTTACCCATCAAAGATGAAAAGAAAAAAAAAACAGACACTGCAAATCTTATATCTAAATTTAGCTGCAGATTCTTGCCAATGTTTGCAGACATTCAAATTGTAGTTTGCATTTAATTTCATCGCACAGCAGTATAATGCAACACAACAGAACTAAATATTTAATGCAACTAAATGTCATAAAGTGGAACTGTTTTTCAAAATGGTATTCAGTACATTTCTTTGATAAATGCAATAAGACTATAAATTCGACG
>NW_027529436.1:1091828-1121382 GCF_008692635.1 Crocuta crocuta
GAGGAGAAAGAAGAAAAGATATACCAAACAATCAGCAATTGTTCCCGCTGCAGCACTGAAACGTTACAGCAACAACGTGGTTGGCGCTTTCACAAGGGGCGGGGGTGAGGGCGGGGGAAACGGTGTGGTCTGTCTGTGTGGTTCTAGGGCTGAGTTAAGGAGTGTGGCTGGCTTTAAGAAAGTTCTGGGGGAACAGACTTCACCAGCCAGTTTAACAGGTGGGTCCCCCTCGGCCACCTTTGCCTCAATACTTCTCTCTCAGGGAGAAGAAGAGTAGGGAAATGGGGGGGGGGGGGCGGTNAAGATTTTGTGATCCTGCCATGTCTGGGGGGGCTTCATAAAATATTTTCACATCAGGTGCAAACATTTGAAATTCGAGCGCAATTCTACACGGTTAAACAGACCCGACTAAACATTTGCCTTTTTACTCAAACCAAAGGAAGTGTAAACATGGTAAATAGAGGATTTCAATTGTTTTAATTCTTCTCCAACAGGCCCCCTGGTCTCCATTAGTGGAACAACATTTCAGTGTTAATGGGAAAATTTTGCCAAAGGAAACCACTTTTCTTAAATTCTCACAACTGAGGCCATAGTTTCAGTCTCCGAGTTGGACACTCAACTGTTAGGGCCAACGGTCATCACCACATGGAAAATAGCTTTCTTTCCTATATACCTTCTTGCAGGACACTGAAATGCCTCTGTAAACTAACGAAATCTCAAAGTGGAATGATAAGGAGTTCATGGGTATGGCTCGAGAGTACTGACTAATAAGTGCTTCGGAGAAACTAAGAGATACTGTGAGAAAAACCCACATGCATTTTAGCAGGATGGATGTGAAGCATTTTAAACAAAGGTAATAATCTTTTACTTAAAAAATAATGCTGGCAATGCAGCACACCAGGCTCTAATAGAATATTATGAATAGTCAAATCAAATGAATGGATACAATGAGTTGAACAGGGGATGCTCCAGGAGTGAAAGCAACACAAACACCAAGGACTTATGGGTAACAAGAAAATGAGCGTGCTAATGATTGATGCAGACAAGCGATGAGTAATTCCAGAGCTCACAGTCAAACAAACTGCTTGTGGCACTAATACTTGTGCCCAATTACCAATTCAGAAAGAAAATAAAAAGCAGTTTCAGTAGAGTCAGGGTGGGAAATCTCCAATTAGCACCAATTAGTGAAGTTGATTCCTAGAATGCGATTCCGGGGACGTTAAAAAAAAATTCTCCCAAGATGCTTGATGGAAGCATTTAGGTACCAGGTGATGCAACTCCTAGAGTATAACTTGGTGAGGCTCTGTGCCTATGGGACGTGAATGTAGATACTAGTTGGAACTTGCCTGCTCGATTTGACTGGTCAATCATGGGCTGTACTATTCTTCTTCTGGCATTAATAAACCTGAAATAGAACAGAGAAGTCCCATCATCCAATGCGGTTTCTGCGCCCTATCAGCCTTTGGCACGAACGCCACGGAGGATATGACGCTGTCAAACATCTACTGAGAACTAGCTTTCTGACCCAAAGGCAGTTTTCCCTTCGCAGGGCTCAGAAACCGTTGACTGGCTCATCTCCATCATCAGATAACCAGGTCGGGGTTGACTTTCGGACAAAGGCTCAGCAAGGGAATCGAGCTTTCCCTGAGAAGAGGTCTACTAATTTGCGATCGTACTTCTGCTTCGTGAACAAGGTGGAATCCGGTTGAAGTTCACCGGCTGGAAGATTTTCCCCCTTTCCCTAAACTCCCCATCATAGGGAGAGACCTAGCTTCCCCTTGCAGCTGGTCATAAATGGAGACCAGGCGCTGGCACTCTGCTTTCACAAGGTATTGTTAGGTCAGCAAAGCCATCAATTAGGCTGTCTGAAGTTTTATCACCAACACAGCAGTAATAAGTGCTGGCCAGAAAGACTTCTGCTCTTTGGCTACTCCTGCAGTTTAAGCCTGTAAAGTTAGGGGTCATTTAGAGGTCAGTGCCAGCTGGGGGCGGCCTTTCCAGTCTAAGCTGGGACACCCAGGGCAGGGATAAGGTAACTGCCAACCATAAACCCAGCCACCTTTCAACCCACTAGAAAGACACAGCCTCAGGTACACATGGTTGATATTAGAGCCCAAGAAACGCTTTCGAATCAGGTGGTGGCTGAATCACAGGAATGTAAAGGAGAAGCAGTTACTTCGTCTAGCAGCCTGGATCTAATTTTGTTGGAAATCCAAAAATAAGTGCCTACTTCATGTTACTTTAATGTTTAATAATGCCCATCAAATATTCATGTACAAACAGAGTAAGATGATAAGAAATCTCCTTTATTTCTCCAAATTTAATAAAAACAAAACAATTTTCTACCATTTGCGAGTTACCCTTGTGCCTGTGCATTGAATGGTGTGCACTGCCCACAACATGTGAACTGACGCGTGGGCCTCCCTGGCCATGCATTTGTTGGGGGTGGGGGGGCACGGAGGGAAGGGAGGGTGCCTAGAATGTAGCTAGCAGCTCCTTAAAAATATACCCACTTAGAACGTTTCCCAGTATTTCCAGTTTCTAATCTTAAGTGCAGGGGACTTCGTGATTAATGAGTCCGCATGGGGCCACAGGCAGAAACTGAAACCCCATTCTCTGAAATTAGCCAGAAAAAGTCTAGTGTGTGTTGGCAGCTCTGCGTTCCTAAGGAGTTGAAGTCCTTTCCTAGGAGGACAGCAGCCCACACTCGTTCAGGCCTCCTGTGAGCATTCTAGAGGGAATACAATTAGGCTGCAGAATAATAGCTGCAAGAAAACCAAAGGAGTCTTTTGCATATGCTGTTTGTTTGCAAAACAATGAACTTCTTTATTACTTAAGGAAGTGCAGCTCAGTTGTCAAAAATGTTACACCCTCTCAAGGTTGGGGGAAACAAGTGACAGGACTCGGAGAGGTGGAAACAAAAAAAAAGCTGAAACTTCATGTTTATTCCCACCTGGCACGTAAGTGTTACGGAGGAATATTTGACCAGATCACAGAGCGCTCCAGAAGCATCTCTTAGATCAGAAAAGGAACTTAATTATCTACTCTTTCCCCACTGTCTTGACGGGGACCAAGGAGGACTGACCTGGGATTCTCCCCTCTAGGAACTTGTTTTAGCTGCGCAGCTGAAGACCAACTGAGATGCGCTGGAGAGCTGGAGAAACGTTTTCTCTCCTCCTTGAAGTTTCTAATGGAGGACGCACATGGCAGAGGCTTCACCTCTTTTTATGTGCTACTAATCCTGGTTTTGTTTCTTCCTACAGGCCAACTCTTTCGGTAAAACGAATTGCGATTTTTTCCCTTTTTCATTTCACCCTTTTACTCTTTTATTATTTACATCTGGAGGTTGTTTCCTTATTTATGTCTTTCTCCCCAGTTCCCCCAAACACTCCCTTCCTCACAGAGCTGCAAGGCATCATGGTTCTTAGTTCTCAGCAGGAGAACTCCACACTGTCTTCAAACAAATAATTACGGGGAAGGTTAGAGGTTCACTCAAAGGTCATTTCTTTGGATACTCGTCAGAATGTTTACATTAGTAAAAACGGGGTCCGCTCAAAAGGGTGTTCAATGGGGGACACACCACAATGCAGAACATTAAAAAAGCATTCTGTGCGCTAGCAGGTCTTTATAGAAGCGCTGAACTTGGAAATGCCACTCTGGTATTACATTTTCAACTAGTTACCATGGCATGGACTGGATGTTCACTAGCAGTTATGATGATGGCCTTTCTTTGCCCAGTTCTGCTAAACAAATACGCATAGAAGCCTCTGAAGGTTTTCAACTAGATCCTTTTACAAAGGGTCAGAGAGATTCTGCTTTTTTTTTTTCACTTGGGTTCCATTTAGCTTCTCTGAATTTTTGTTCTCAAACAATGTTTTTGATCCATAGTGTTCTATCTTGCCAGGATCATAATTCTACCACATTCTTTCAAATCACACAGAATTTTAAAAACATATGGGCCCCAATGTTTCAGAAATCTCTCAACTTACAACTCCTGCCAATTGTCAACTCCCCTGATCTTGGGATATCTTACAAACACCATAGATGTTGTTATTAAAATTACCAATTAATGAGTTGACTTTAAGAATAATTTAACACTTAAAAAAATGAAATTACCCTACTGTACTGATGATCCACAGGCCACTCTTAGAAAACCCATCAAAGTACATAAAATGGAGCCATTTAACTACAGATTTTAAAAAAACCAAACAAGGAGTAATTTTTACCTCTTTAGTATTACTAATAGAATTTCCAAATGCAACCTTTCCCTAAATTACATGACATGAAATTTTTTCCACTTCCTCTGATCTATATTTTAAAAATGACCTTATTCAATGCTCAAGTAGTAAACAGAATATCAAGTTTGATTCTACTTAAAATGTGAGGAGTCTAAAATTGAGACTCAACTGATCTTCAGTCATTCAAGGTCCAAGCTCCATTCAGATGGAAAAATGCAACTCACGGGTTCAAAGACAAAAGACTTGTCTTTAAAAAGGCTCAAAAGGTTTTTTTGGATATTAAATGGGTCTTACAAAATAACATTTTGATGAGTTAAGTGTAAATGAATCAGACACATATGGATTAAGTTATCCTTGAATTTCACACGGGTTTAAAAAATAAGGGGAAAAGAGGGTCTTGGCAAAAACATTTTGGACTTTGCCAAACCCAAAACATTTGAAAAATTGCTGAAGACATCCAACTAACCAAAATGCAGCAAGCTGCACCCGACTTTAATGAAAACCCCCGCAAGTTATTTCCAATTCAAAGACTGTTAAGTTTCTCATCTGTATCTGATATTAAAAATTTTTCTAAAGTTTTAATGTCATCCCAGAATGATTCTGAAGTTGAGGACCTATAATACACTTCTTTATTGGTAGAAACAATTTAACCTGAAATTACAAAGTCTTTTAGAAATTAAATAGCTCTTAAAAACATTTTGAGATTTGTAAAACTTGTGTGTAAAATGTGCCATATATGATAAATGCCATAAATAAAATGTGCCAGGAAGCCTAGTGCCTTATCCAGATTTTACGTAGAAAAAAAATTTTCATTAGCCTCACGGTGACTTTTTTTTAAGGGCTACAGATAATTCCATTAGTGACTCCACAGGGAATGAGTACCCTAAAGTACACTAGTTCCATTGATTTGTATTGAACACAAACTTAGTATCCAGGCTCACGTAAAGACTCTGGAGAGTATCTACTGAGACTATCTACTTTCTCACTAAATTTTACGAAAATAGAAAATGCATTAGTATGTGCGATTCTTAAAACTTATATACTGACTGTTAGCTTAAAAATAACTCAATTATAGAAATAAATTCAATGACTTTCCAAGAATCATGAGGCCCTTCTGAGTCAACTTAGAGATGAGAAAAGAACATAATACCTCCTGCCCCGTCCGTTGCCCTCCCACCGGCCCCTCAGCAAAAAAGAATAAACCCAAGAGAGCAAAACATCATGGAAATCTCCTCTTGCTGCCTTGCTGGAGCGAGAGCTCCTGGAGACCTCCCCACCTCCGATCCCCACCTTGGTCCCCTGCCAGAAGATTTTGCATATTTTTCCACAACTGAAATTTGACCATCATGGTTTTTTTCTTCGAGAGGTTTTTCACTCCAAAGCATATTTTAGATTGACAGAAGTCGGCTCAGGTGTCATTCCTACTTGTTGGTTGGTTTCTCTTCTTTTCTTATTCCCCCTCCCCTCCCCTTCTTTTTAAATGACTGATAAATCCCTTCTTTCTGGTTCACTAACTTCATGCCACACCTGGTAACCAACTTCTTTAGGCAGCATTCCTTTTGTTAGAAAGTGCAGGCCTCTGTGGAGTCACCTGGAAAGCCGCCAGCCCTGAACACTCTGAGGGGGAACCAAGGGTCCCTGCGCTGAGGCTTTTCCATGGATTCGTCTGGTCAAGGAAGGGGGCTGAGCTGTGGAAGGGGGATCAGATGAACTTGGAAGAAGTGTCATAAGCAGCTTGGTGACTGGAGGACCTGTTGAAAAATGGAGAAGTTCGGCTTTTCTGCTTTTCCCAGCCATGGGGATTCATCAGTGAGGGTGCTTATTCACAGAGCTTGCTACTGCTTGGTGTCTGATACAATGAAGCCTCAACCTTGACAAATGAGTTACCAGGTTTCTTCATTTTTTTCTTCAGACACGCAAAAAGCAAGGTTTTTTTTTTTTTTTTCTCCTGTGCTCTGGTTATGGCTATGAGTGGGGCTTTCTCAGGAAGATACACTGAAACGGTTTAAATCGGTGAATTAGGCAGGTTTAATGTCTTTTGAGTATCTACTCAGGCACATGGAAGATTGAGTTATGGTGCAGACGTAATTTTTCACTGAGGGCCACACAATGGATCTTTGCTCACAAACAACTGTGAGCAAAGTAAGGTAAGTGACTGCGATTCACGGGCCACTCAGAAACACAGTCACAGGTCATAATGTCCCCAAGCTACAGATTAATTTAGAATTTGATAGATACTAGACTTGTTTACAATGCTGAAAACACATGAACTACTCATACATTTATAACATGAATACATGATGCTAATCTGGAATCACAAACATTTTGCAGCTTTAGGAATATACCCTGAGTAGTGGAACATTCAAGCTGAACACATGAAAGGCTTTGGACAAAATTATAAGTAGCTGATACTTAATTTTTTTAATGTTTTCTTATTTTTGAGAGAGACACACAGAATCAAAGCAGGCTCCAGGCTCTGAGTTGTCCGCACAGAGCCCAATGAGGGGCTGGAACTCACAAACTGTGAGATCATGACCTGAGGGATGTGGGGCGCTTAACCGACTGAGCCACCCAGGTGCCCCTCGAATACCTATCTTTAATGATGTTCTAATGTGTTCTTTCAATATTCTTTTACCTAATTCTTCGCTAAAGGTACAAGGGCTTACACAGTGTCTTTACTAAAGTACCCTACTTTGGGCAAACCCTTCTCAATTGCTCTATCTTCCATACTTCTCCAGAGAACAAAGTGAAGGGCTCATAGTCTCTGCCCTTTACTTGCTGTGTGACCTTGGGCAAGTCTACTTATAGTTCCAGGCCTCAGTTTGTTTCCTGTCTATAGTAAGGCACTGGTTGAGCCCAGATTGTTTTGCGGATTAAGGGAGATAGTGTATGTAAAATCCTCGGCACAGTGCCTGACACATTGTAAGAGCTCATTAAATGTTAGCTTACACTCAAAATGCACCTACCCAACGTCCCCTCCTAAAGAGCTCTGTTCTCTCATAGGAAATAATGAAGACCTGGTGGGTGACTATTAAGCAAATCCATGCTGAGTTGAAGAGAGAGTAACAATGTGTTCTACCCTTATAAGTAGCATGTGTCCATGTGCTAGTTTCTTTCCCCAGGTCACAGCTAATTTATACGTATAATGCCCTGGGAGGATTTTAGACACTGGGGTGGGAATCTGCTGGGGGGACTAGGTAATGGGGCAAGTAATTTTAGAATCATACTCTCTAAAATGGTTCTCTACACCCCTGCAGGTCTAAGTGTGTTCCATGGGCCAGTCACATCAACAACATCTTGAGTTTGTTAGAACTGTAGAAATAAAGTAGTCCTCACCCTGGCACTACTAAACACTGAATTCATATTTTAAAAGAGGTCCAGGCGATCTATGCACGTTTAAATTTGAGAGGTCCCGCTCGAGATCACATAGCAAGCAGATGATCGGGCCCTCTTCCTAAGGACAAAAACTTGCAAAGATCAAGTTTCAAGCATGAAACTTAGCTATGAAAATGCACATATTATTCTCTTAAGTTATCTCAGAACAAAATAAATAGCCTTTTAATCCCTTGCCTTGGGCAACCAACAATTTATAATAATTTTAATTCATTTTATTCCATTCATACTTCCTAAAGGAAAACTTTGGCTGATAAAATGTTTTTCTTTTCTTTTTTTAATGTGTACTTCTGTATTGTTTGAGTTTTAATAAGAAGTATAATTATTTTTATAATTAAACTTCAAAGGTGACCTGGATAATCTGGCATCTTATCTGATTAAAGTCTATATGACCAATAGTAGAGACTTTTCAATAAAAGTATTTGGGAAATTTTCTCAAACATAGGGAATTATCTTTTATAATACTGAGCAACAATAAACACTATTCCATAAGTATAATCAGACCTGAGGGCACGTAACAAAACAGCCCAGCAGGTTATGATTTTGAAGCACTATTACCCGTACAGAATGCCATCAGATTATTCATATGTGGCTATTTATTACTGACTATAAAAGTGATCCTTCAAAGCCACTTGAAAGCAAGGGAGGAGAAAACACACACACTTCCTTAGCTATTCATATCTAGGGTCTATCCTCTTAAAGATAAAATACTAAGTCAATAGACAGAAGTTGTAATATATTACCTCATCCTGTACATGATTAATGGCAGATGGAAATCAACTAGAAACTGAATTACTTTGGAAATTTTACCACTGACATTAAAATTCCAGATCTGTACGGTGACACACCTTATGGGGCTTCTGGAAACAACTTTTTGCAGACACAGAACATCTACAACTTTGTTCAACTCTATCAGCACAGAAAGCAGGAGTCGTCGTTTTCAAATTACCAATTACCCATTACCTGTTCATCTAAACACTAACGCCTGACTGAGCTTTGAAAAGTCAACCAGTCACTTGATATCAGTTCCCCACATTTAAGCCAATTCTCATTATGTTCCTAGCCATTTACTAATTCACTCTAAGAGGAGAAGATCCCAACAAATCTAGTATCATTTTAGCTTTCGTGATCACCTTTGAGTGAAGTATTAATTCTTTATCCTACTTCTCAGTGGAAACTACCTAAGCATTAACTTGCCAAAAATGCACCAAGCTGTTTAGCTATTATGTATTAGATATGTTTGAGGAGATCAAGGTGCACTCACATGCCCTCTGCTATGGATATCTCTCTGATTAGCTTGTCATCTGCTCGGAAGAAGATGTAGGCTGATTCTCCCATACAGTCTAGCAGGCCAGCTGTTAGCTGCCTGTCAAGCCCTCAAGTGGACAAGTAGTCCAGGAGCAAAAATGTCTCTCCTTTGATCTGGCAAGGAGCAGCTGCTGATTTATAGAGTAGGACTTTGTTCTTCCGTTCTATTTTACTTTCTTTCCTAAGGCAGAACCACAAAATCCAGGAGAAAAAAAAAAAAGTGCCGTTCCCAGCAACATCAACAAGCTCTGACAACTGCAACAGGGTTTTTCTTGGCCCTAACAAAGCTCTCAGGCATCTCCTTTGACGCTCACCTTTCCCCCTCCTCTCCCTCACCCTCACCGCCATTTTTTGCAATGCGGTAGTTATTGTTTAATTCAGCTTCTGTAAATGGAATGGACTGTGGCCAGCAAGCCTGGGGCATAAACACACCTGTATGAAAGAAGCCTTATTGTAGCAACCATCTACAAGCAAGCTCACATGAACCACACGTTCCTGAGTTCAGAAAGAATGCTTCATTTTTCCTGACAGCAAATTTTACCCTAAGTGAGTTTCTATTTTTGGTGCCACCAACCTGTGATGACCACATTTGAACTGTTTCCTCTCCAATAGCACTGCACTCTTTAAATCAAAGAGAAAAAATGATCAGATTTTTTTCTTTAAAATCCGTGAGCAAACATATCCATCAAAAATGTTTATCCACTGTCAATAATATCAATCATTAGGAGCTGACTTGAACATCCAGAAAGGCTTTAGCAAATGTGATATCAAAGATTCCATAATGTTGATTTCATTTCCCCTGATTTGCACTGACAAAGGCTTCCTGAGTAACATATAAGGACGAACATCAACAACAAAATCTACACAAGCCACACTCATTGTCTTGCTAAGAATTTAGCTGGTTGCATACACATAATCCTATTCTCAATGAATAAATCTGTCAGGTCAGAGATGCCCTATCAACCGAGTGGAACGTGAAACAATGTGGCCTTGGGATAAACTGTGAGAAGTCAACAGCCATATGGATGAGTGTACATGTATGTGTGCATATGTGTACATACATGTATATGCACACACCTACACATGGCAATAAGCTTTGTCAGAGAATAACACCTGGCTAGGTTTTCTGTGGTACTGCTAAAGAAGTATATATATATAATTCATATATATGTGAGTAAAAGTGTTATCAACTCTAGGATATTTAACCACATAGGTCACACAGGTCAAAGACAGGAATTTTGTGGGGGGTGGGAAGGCTGACGACAAAAGAGAAAAGAATAGTTGCTAAAAGTCCTTGCTTCTACTTGAGTCATGCCTGCCATGTTCTAGAGTGTTTGCTCTCTTCTCCACCGTTTTCATTTCCCAGGGAATAGAGATTTTCTCAGCCTCATTTCTTGTTTTGTCCTATGTTGCCCTTTGGTCAGTCAAAAGTTATGAAGCACCCACCTCCTCGGGGTTCAGAGAATTATGCTAGTAGGATGCTTTCTCTGAGAGTGTGTGTGTGTCCTAGCGAGAGACTGGGTTCTGGAGGGTGGACAATAGTTGGTCTGAAGGGAAAGCAAAGGGGTAGGGAAGGAGGGATTACATTTAAAAAAATCCTATCCTAACAAAAATTGGAATGAGTAATTTTTAAGGTCCACAGCAATCTGTACATGTGCCACGTAAAAATCTTCCACATTCTATACTTAACAAAACACAAGTTTAATGACATGATACAAGGTCCTATATAATAAGAAATTACATGTAATACTTAATATATATGACTATATATATTTAAAATGTTCAAAATGCAGTCCATGCCTTTAAAGAGTTTTACTCTTCACACCCACAGAAACTAACTGAAAATCACAATTTGATAATACCTAGTAATTACAAACCAACGCAAATTTACCACTCTCAGTAAACAGGTGTGATAGGGCTAATTTTAAAAGTCAGATGGAAGTTAATTACCGAATTTGTGGAGGAAGAAAGCTGAACCAGATTAAAAGAGCATAGGGGCACCTGGGTGGTTCAGTCAGTTAAGCGTCTGACTTCGGCTCAGGTCATAATCTCACGGTTCGTGGGTTCAAGCCCCACATCGGGCTCTGTGCTGACAGCTAGCTCAGAGCCTGGAGGCAGCTTCTGACTCTGTGTCTCCCTCTCCCTCTGACCCTCCCCTGCTCAAGCTGCCTCTCTCTCTCTCTCTCTCTCTCAGAAATAAATAAAACATTAAAGAAAATAAAAGAGCATTGAATACTGGAGAGGCAAGAAATAAGGAAATGGCATGCTTACAAAGCCATTAAGGCAGACTAGGGCCCATTATGTGCAAGGGAATTGAATTCAGACTGGCTCCTGGCTTTGGAAAAGTTGACTACAGTTAACAGACAAGCTGGAGGAAGTTCTCTGTCCCACTGCCCCCAATTTTATTGAGATACAATTGACCTCTAACACTGTGTAATTTTAAGGTATAATGTGTTGGTTCAAAAACCATATATATTGCAAAATGGTGACCACCATCATGTCATGCAGTTACCATTTCTTTTTTGTGGTGAGAACATTTAAGATCTACTCTTTTAGCAACACTCTAGTACATTCTATAGTATGGGTGACTATAGTCACCACGCTGTGCTTAGGTCCCCAGAACTTGTTCCTCTTCCAAGTGGAAGTCTGTACCCTTTGACCAGCACCTCCCCATTTCCTCCCTCTAGTGAAAGTTCTTGAGTGATAAATCAAATCCCTGAAGTCCCTAAACAGTGGGATGACAACATAAAATACGGTGCCTGGGATCCATGCTGATGGCCAAGGTAGAAGATGAGAAGGAAGAAAGGTCTAATCCAAGCAGAGAGGGAGATAACCTGAGCACAGATGAAGGTGATAGAACTGCAAAGGACGAGGGACAGTTGGCTTGGAGAACTGGTGAATCCTGCTTAGAGGGCAAAGTAGAAATACAAGTATGGAAGATATTAAGAGCATAAACCTGAGAATCTGTCTTTAGCATGTTATGGTATACTGTTGATGAAAACTGGAAATGTAGAAGAAATTCCTACTTGTCGTGGTGAGGAGGGGCAAGCTCAAGTTTCCAAACGTTACCTTTGAGTAGACAGTGGGACTTTGAGGCTGAGAGGCTGACTAGGCAGGCCACTCAAGACACAGGACAAAAGAAGAGTGAAGGTTTAGAAAGAAGTGACTCTCCTTCAAAGCGTTCTAATTTCTTCAAAACTCCAAAACTATAAGAATATCCCAGAAATGTGCAAACAAGTGTAATAAATTGCCTGGCTGCCTCTAAAAATTATTTCCTTGTCCTGTATCCTCTGATTTTACAAAGTCCAATCTAGAAATGGCTGGCTAAGTCAACTGTCAGTAAAAACCTCTGCAGCCTGTGGCCATGGCCTTCTTTCTATTAGGCCAGGCCCACTTTGTTTTTTCTTGTAATTCTGAGATAATCTTTGTTACTAGATGCAGAGGCCAATGATGATAACATGCCGGTCACTCTGTGTGCACAAGCTGTATTCCATTCTGTCCTTCACAAGGGTAAGTTTAGTGACAGAATTTACGAGAGAGTTTTAAAAATTGGATGGAGGAGAATGCATACAGGAGACTGTGTGTGTTTAAGCAACAGCGTAAGACAATCAAGGGTAGGTTTTCTCTAGGGAGTGACAACTAATTTAGAAGAGAATTGATAGGACCAAGTGTTACATTTAAAAGGGACTCCATTAAGTGTGATGGCTTCCAAATTGTGTCCTCCTCTCAAACCATATTTTTCTTTTTAAATGGCCTTTTAAGGTGAAAAATCCACCACTTCATCCAAAATGGTGTGGAAACAAATGGTTCTCAAGGCTCTATTCTTCATCTCGGGCCAAACCACCCCAACACCAGCAATCTAAAGCCACTTGGCATTTTGGAGGGAAGGTGCTATGCATGTGAATGTCCCCGTGGCTCTTTCATTTGTCTGTGGGGCTCCTTTTACTAAAGCAGCAGGGGAAACTTCAGAAGACCAGCTTGGCATGCCAGAAGTGTTCGGATGGGCCGGGCTCTAATCCCTCTTTCAATTCTCCTGCTGGTTTAAAAGAAAGGACGTGGCAGAAGACACACGCAGAAGGTGGCAACATTCTTAGGGCCCTTTATCAATACCACTGCTTTCTTTAAATTGTAGCTTGGTCTCTTGTTTGAGAGGCTGAGATTTTAGCACTTTTAAAGGGAACCAAAAGTGAGAAATCTCCTAGGTGTTAAGCTTTGGAGTGGCTTCAACACAAAATACGAAAAAATGAGATTAAAACACAGAAAGTCAAGTAATATTAAGAAAGATCCAACAAACAAAATATCATAAATATACAGATATGTTTCAGTCTTTCTGTTTAAACCAAAAGCTATTTAACCAGTTCATAGCGGTATCTAGGATAGGTGCCAAAGGAATAAAAAAAAAAAAAAAAATCAAAGATCTAAAAAAATCTTAAGTCATTTAAAATAAACTATGATTCTAACAGCTTTGTATTTAACAATAATCTCTGAAAATTATTAAAACATATCCTACTGTGTGAAGAAGAAAAAAAATATCTATGAATGGCATGACTTCATGAACTCATTATCTATGATGTTCAAACATCAAAGACCAAATTCCAAATAAAATTTCCTAACTGCTTTTCTTAATAGCAAATTAAATATCTTTTCCTTTGACTTGAGAGCCAGGTAGCATTCTCTGTCTTCTCCAGCGATGTTACATGCAGTCTTACCAATGCGACAGTATTATTACCCACAAAATTTTTAGCATCATCCCGTAATCATAAAAGACATAAAATATATCTTTATAAACCACAAGAGACTTAGCAAACCAGCAGTTATGCCACATCTGCTTTAGTCCTTAAATATTTTAGCTTTAGAGGGTTAGTTAGTGGATTTCTCCCATTTGCAGAGAAATAAAGACATCAACCTTTGATTCTGACATTCCACGGAAAGCTATAATCTCCAAAAGACAAAGAAGCAAACACATTGTACTGCAATGTGAAGGAATGCAAGAGCATATTCATGTTTCACATCTATCAGAATCTCCTAAAGTGGCTTAATTTAACTATTAGAAATAAAAATGATGGCATCTGAATACTCTCCATTTTAACAGTAAAGATAAAGTAACATCATTATCTATCCAAAAATAATTTAATTTAGAAATTGGCTTAAGTGCCACAGATTCTTACTTTGGAGTCAGGTAATGTACAAATAAACAAAAAGGCAGTAAGTAGAAAGCAGGGTGCCTGGCTGGTGCAGTCGGAAGAACATGTGACTCTTGATATCAGGGTTGTGAGTTTGAGCTCCATGTTAAGTACAGAGATTATTTAAATAAATAAGCTTTAAAAATTAAGCATAAAATTAATATTGCCAACTAACTAGGAACACACTATCCATTCTGTCTGGGCTGGCCTTTTTTTTCTCCTGGTCATCTGGTTAACACACCTTTCAAAATTCCCTTCAGAGAACATCTCTTTGAACTAACTTCCCTGATTCCACAGTCTGGAATTCTACAGCACTTCCTCAGTCAGCCTCACCTAGCTATATGCCCATCACAGCATTTATTCAATACCATGATCACAGTTTACTTGTCTAGCTTCCTAACAGACAGCCTGAGAGAGCAGGGACCACATCTTAATTCTGTAATAGTGAGAGTATATCAAGAATAGCAGTACATCCTCAAGAAAACATTTGGTGAACAGAAAACTGATGAAATGTATGAAAACAGGGTTCCTCCACCTTAGAAATAATGTAGAATTGAGAATATTAGAATCTGTAGGGATTTTCTTGTCCTCATTTTGCAAGTGGTATAGCTGAATCTCTGAGGAAATGATTTTTCCTAGAATGAGGAAGAGCAATGATGGGAAATCACTCTGGCTTCCTGGGTCTGGTCTGGTCATCTGTGCATTCAGAAACAACTAAAGATCTAGACTAGAGGCATTAGTTTAAAGGTGTGAATCCATCTGCGCATTAGAGATGCCAGCCAAATCTTCCGTGGACGGGTAAAGGAAGAGAAGGACTTGACTTGGCAGAAAGTGAGCATCCGGCTTTTCTAGGCTGGGAAACAGGTGATATATTGGAACATGATTAGTCTGGTTGACTTGAGAAGAGAGAATGAGCTGAGAGAATGGGAACTGAGGGTGATGGACTTTTGTGACGTATGTGTGCGTATGTGTTGGGACAGAGTAGGAAATGAAGGAGAAAGACTTGTGAGATTCAGAATGGAAAGGAGAATAGAAAACTTTGTTAAAGTATATATTTTTTCATTATATTTTTTTAACAAAGTTTTCCCCAAATTGTCCCCTGAGGGTTACACTGTCAATAGATGTTTCTCTAAAATGGGAGCAATACCAGCAAATAAGTGTAGGGAATGATACGAAGTGTGACAAAGTGAATGCGAAGTGTTGCTCTCATATTGTGCCACAGCCTTTCATACACAAGTATAAACCCCGGAGAAGGAAATGATGCTACTGATCAATTTCTAACTCTAGTCATTAAGATTTTAGGGGGACTAGCATTCCAAGGATTTGAAAAAGTGAAGCAAGATTCTGGTTTTTACATGAAATTGTATTTTTAAACAATTCATCAACAACTTATCAAACAATTGGTCAAATATCCTATTAAAGGATTTCCATGGTCCTATTTGCCCACGTCAGATTCTAGAGATGGAGAACCATTTAAAATTTTTTTTTTAATGTTTTATTAATTTTTGAGAGAGAGAGACAGCATGAGCAGAGAAGGGTCAGAGAGAGAGGGAGACACAGAATCCAAAGACGGGCTCCAGGCTCTGAGCAGGCTGTCAGCACAGAGCCCAACACGGGGCTCGAACCCACAAGCCGTGAGATCATGACCTGAGCTGAAGTCAGATGCTTAACCGACTGAGCCACCCAGGCGCCCTGATGGAGAACCATTTGTAGGGTTCTTCTTTTATATCTTAACGGTTCACAATCCCACTTCCAAAATGATAAAACCTGACTACTCCATAGGACTTTGACCCCCAAAATGTTGACAATGGGGTTTTAAAATGGGGCTGGAAAACTCTTAGACCTTTTCTATCTCAAAGATAATTTGATCAATAGATGATGATTTTAGCCTGAAATGTTTTGTATAACCCACCCCGTTTCCTATTTTCCTCATTCAATGACATAAAAACAACTATTGTTTAGCATTTGGCTATATATGCCTAAAAATCTGATTCAGAATGATTCCTGGAAACTGAAGACTAATCTCAAACGTCAGATGACTGTCTTCCACAACAGCGTCTGCATCTTCCATTCATCAGAAGTGTGACTGGGCTGTGGCCAGCCGACATTAGCAATGTCAACTGCAAATGTTGGAGATTTACATGTATGAAGGGTGGGAGATGGGAAAGAGAAACAGACAAGGTGGTTGGGGCAGGATGTTAAGGGGGAAGAAGAAATGTGAAGGAGAAGGAGACAGGAAAAAAGGAAGTGCTGCTTTGGATACAAGTACATCGACAGACATCAAATGCTCCTCCCTCCCCTCCCCCCATCAAGTCCACGTTCTTGTTTACAGAGTGTACAAGTACAAAATCAGCTTTTACTTAGAACTGTGTTAAACACCACCTGCCTGCCCTCTGAACCTCGCTGTACCGGGATGAGGTCAGCCTGGCGGAGGGCTCCAGCTCTATAAGCAATCCTGTCATTCAGGCTAACAGCAGTGATTCACTCACAGGAGGCAAAAATGACTCAATTGTTGGGCTTTATTGACTCCAGGGAGCACAGCTACTCTATCATTACCATGGAGTGCAAACACCCTGAGCTCTGTTTTGGTCCACTTAAAATTACTATTTGCTGTGAAGGATTGGCAAAGCAATTCTTAAAATGATGGGGGTGGAAGTCAGGCAAGCGCCATTATGGGCTTTTCCTTCCGCTTAAGCAGAAGTAAGCAGTAGAGGACTTGTTCGGAGCCTGACCTACTTATTTAACCTTTTGTTCACTTCGCTGTATTAACATATATTAACTGGCTATATAAGCCCTAGGGGACATAACAACCTCATGACCAAATTATGCTTCCATTTTCATGGGTAACCTCTCCTTGGGTGGAAATTAAACCCCAATATAAATACATTTTAGGTCCATACAGAACTGAGGAAGGATGCCAAAAAACCAATGCTGAACAAGAGTCCCACAAAGACCACAGCAACCGTGGTGTGGTCGGGAAAATTACACACTAGAGGAACTATTTGAAAAACCAAATAAATTTAATTAAAAAAGTTACAGAATTATTTTCCCCGTCTCTTATCTACTCCCCTTGGTTAATATCCACGACATACTGATGTTGCATAATTGCGCTTATGGAATGCTGCAGCTCAGAGCCATAATGAGCTGCCTTTGCACAAAGGCAGCAAAGTGGTTTCCCTACAGAGTTATCTTCTCAATTATTTATACTTGCAACACGTTCACATAATGGCAGTTTTAAAATCAAACAAACAAAGCAAACTGTACAATAAAGGAAGGAGACAAGAAGGTGCAGGGACCTTTTCCTTTCTTTTTTTTGAACACCAGAAGGGATAGGCAAGCCACATAAAGTCAACTGAATTTGGGCCCTCAAAGAGTCTCAGGGGCCTTGCGACCAGACAGCATCAAAGCGTCTGAGATTGCCACCTTGGTGAGGGATTAGATTGGTGCTGCATACCTGCCTTGCTTTTAATCTGTCATATTCAAATATATAAAGGAATGTAAACTTAATTTCTTTCCTTTTACAACTTTGTCTTTGAAAACTCCTAACACTTAGACTTGACTCCCCATTTCTACTCCTGAGGGGGCAAAAAGTGCCAAAATGTCAAAATGATGTCTATGTAAACAGAAAATGGCCCCCAAGCTGGCAGGCGTGGGTGGGGGCTTGCGAGTTTTCATGATGTTTGTCTTCACTGTCCACACCTCAAAAATTCATACACAGAAGGGGTAAAAAAGCTACTTTGTAGTTTTATTATGTAGTTATATTACACAGGGATATACAAAACAAGACCAAGTGTACATTTAAATATTAAGGCAACATTTAACGTTATTTCTAACATTTAATTTTGGAATCTCTTTGAAATGACCTGTTCACATTAAGCTCTGACTTACTTCGTTCTCAACACCCAGTTCAATAGCCTGGTCAGAGTAGGTGCTCAATAAAAATGTTAGCTAGGTTATTTTTCCAAGCTAATCCATAGATGTGGCTGAGGAGCTTATATTTTAAGAAATTAAAAGTGAACTTTTGACCAGGCACATATTTTGGATCTGCATAAAATCTATATTTCGTTTAAGACTCTCCATTAAACAAGCATAGGTTCCAGCCTTCAGGAGGTATTTACCATCTTGAAGAGTTATTCCTCATCAAATAATGGCCACTCATATATCTGTGACCGAAGATATTCATTAAAGCTGAAACACAGCTTTAATATCACCTATTAGCCATTTCCAAATAACAAAATGTTAAGGCAACTATTTCCTTAAAGTTCTGCAGGGAAAGGGTATAAAGAAAAAGAAAAAGCATAATAATGTTACTAACCTCAAAAGTTGTCTCTTGCAATATGCCTACATGTATATACACTGAATTTATACACACAGACTCATTTTTCATAAATGTACCTTGTGGCTTTAAATCTCTCTTGACACTTGACCTTAAGGCAACTTTTTTTCTTACCAAGCACACATTGAAAGAACAGAATGAAATGCGCACATGTGTGCGTGCACACACACAACCACACACACACACGCAATACTGAAAGGAAATCAGACCATGATCCGTAACCCAAACGAGGGCAGGCTGTGGGCGGGGTTGTTAAAGGGAAGTAGTTGTGGTGGAGTTGGGATCCACCACATTGTTTTGCTTCACCCCAGGAATCAAATGAACTGGATAGTGCATTGTGGCCACTGGCTGCTGCTTAACACTCTTCTCAGCCATGGGGAGCTAGGGTTGAGCCCTATTTTGATGGCTACTCCTTTCTTCCAGCTACTCTCACCTCTAAGGTCAACCAACACACTTGGTGGTGTGGTGGGAGCTGAGGGATTGTAACCCAATTCTACTTATCAATCTAAAACTATACCCCACTAAAATAATAATAATAGTAAATAAAACTACATCCACTACTTGGCCTCCCAACAGCACTAGCTACCTTTAATGCTGAAAATGATCTTTCCAAGTATGTGCTGTGTGATAAAGGGTGGTACAAGGAAAAATGAAGATGACAATAAGAAAACTCTCGTGTCAGGTAAAAAAAAAACCAAAAAAACAAACACATCGTTGCTACAGGCAAATAGAAGCCTGAGTGAACTCTGATGTACTGCAAATCTGTCCTATGACATGCCTATCTTTCAAAGACCCTGATGCAATGACTACTATGTAATTAATCCTTATGTGAGAGATTAGTTAAAATTGAGGTCTAGAACAGAGCTGGGTAGTTTTTGCACTTTGGAATACCCACAAGTTCGGAACAGAAAACTCAGATTCTGTGAATGGGCTTCAGTTCATTTGAAAAGCACTCCTCTGGCAGTCAAAACTGATTTAAATGTCAGTAGATTACGGGTGGAAGTGAGTTGGTTTGGAGAGTAAAACCAAAAGCTGGCTGGGGTTGAGAGGAGTGGGACTCTCATCCCTGTGAGACTCCCACTGATGGGAACAGAAATTGCTATCAGTGGCTTGAGGGCAGTAATATTATAGGGCCCTCAATTCCCAAATGTGACAGATTCATAAGAAACCTTAACCTCTATTTTTTTGCAGCTTTCCTCAACCACAGCAACAGGCTCTCTCTTACTAGACCAGCCAATTAACCAAGCATTTAAAAACCCACAAATCTATATCAATAGCTTCACCAGACAAAAAGAAAGATGTGTGAAGTAAACACTTAATCACTGTAAGCTATCTGATCCAGGGTATTCAAGAGCCAAACAGGCTATGGTTGAAGAAATGAATTACAAAAAAATCAGAAGAAACGATGTTTTTCTCTCTCTTCCTCTAAGCATCCCATATAGTTGCCTTTACGTTTTAGCTCACAGAGACCTGTCCTTCAATTTACCCTTGACTAGTGGCAGATCTGATAAGGGTTGGCACAAATGCGTGGAGCCTGGTTTACAATTTGTTTTGCAACTTCCCTTCCCAGATAAACATAATCCAAGTACAACTTCTAAAAAAAAAAAAAAAAAAAAAGTTGTGTTTACTTGTCCTGTGCTTACAGATTTTTTTCTTCTAAATGTTCCCTCAGGATGCTGGCTTGCAACCTAGAAAAGGCTTGGATTTCAGCTTCAGTCTCCAAGGTATTCTACTGTTCAGCCAGGCCGTGTGCTAGGAGGGAAGCTCTCTACCTTGCTGATTTAATTAACAGGATTCTTTTCATTATTATGGGGATTTAGTTTCTTCTTGCCTTTCAATGTTTGGGAAACAGTGATTTATGTTTTATATTTTGAAGGAAAATTTATTGTTCTTTGACAGCTGAGGCTCAGTAAATTCCCAGCATCGAAGGGACCCCAGGGAGGCGTCACCGTGGCCCTGCCCTGCCCACCTGAATGCTGTCATATCAAGGCCCCCCCTCCAGAAGTGAGAAGAGCCATCAGCTGTTCAGTGCCCATCCCATTCCTCCTCCCTCTGATAATTATACCAGCAGGGGTTGGCCCAGTCCCATTTATGGGATTATTAGTATTAGTAGGTTGATCAGTAACTGTGAATCACTGATTCACTGCAGTGAAGCAAACAGTCCATGAATCTTTGGATTGGATTTAATCTCTTAACTAAATGGAACTCATTGAATTAAGTGGAAGACTGTGCTGTACTTATTATGATGACCATGGCTAACCCAAAAATTAGGACACATGTTCTAAGTATGAGTATGGTATGGGGGTAATGCAAATACCTCTAAAGTTAGTGCTGTAGAAAATCTGGCAGAGATGGTCATGACGACTCTATTGGATTATTACTCTTGTAGGCTACCTAGTCCATCAAATTCTGATTTGAAGAAAGAGTAAAACAGTGAAAACTCTAGAAGACTCAAAGCTAATTTGTGTTTTAGATGAAAAATGTCAGATGTCAATTAATGCCCATAATTTGACTATAACCCAAGTCTCCTTTTCTAAGAAGGCTTCACAATTCACCTTCATTCAATTGTAATGCACATTTATTGAGCTAGGCACTCAACGGTACATGCATGTATCCTCTTTGGGTTTTTTTTTTAAATGTTTTATTATTTTTAAGAGAGAGAGCCTGAGAAGGGACGGGGCGGAGAGGGTGGGGGCACAGAGGATCTGAAGTGGGCTCTTGCTCTGAGAGCAATGAGCCCAATGCGAGGCTTAAACTCACAAAATGTTAGATCATGACCTGAGGTGAAGTCAGATGCCCAAATGACTGAGCCACCCAGGCACCTCCATCCATGTATCCTCTTATTTAATTCTCTCAAAAACCTTATGAAGTAAGTAGTATCAACATTCCCAGTGTATGGTTAGGGAAACTGAGATTTAACAAACTTTGATAATATGCTTAAGGTCACAATGTTAGTAAGTGGCAGAGGTCTTTCCGACTTATTGTGCTCTACATGGATATGTTATGCTGCTTTTCCAGCGTGTATATACTGACAGTGGAAAAAAAGGAGTTCTAGGCTGAATGGTGTTCCCTTGAGTTTGTATGTTGAATTCCCAGTCCCCAGTACTTCAGAATGTAACCACATTTGAAGATAAAGTCTTTAAAGAGGTAAGTTAAAATTAATATTAAGCCATAGTGGGTGGGGGGGGGGAGGGTGCCCCTAGTCTGATATGACTGGAGTCCTTCTAAGAGGAAGAGGTACCAGGGAGGCAGGCACATAGAGGAATAACCATGTGAGGACATGCAAAGAAAGGAAACCATGAGTAAGCCTAGGAGGCAGGCCTCTGAAGAGACCAAGCCTGCTGATACCCTGGACTTAGACGGCCAGTCCCCAAAACTGTTAGAAATGAATTTCTGTTGCTTAAGCTGCCCAGTATACAGTATTTCGTTATGGTGGCCCTAGCAAACTCATGTAGGAGGTATCATTGAAACAGGCTGGAAGAAAAGCAGAAACCAAACTTTGGATTTGGAAAGATGGTCACTTCTCCATAATCACTGGACACACCCTACCATTGGTAGCACAGGCTCCTGTATTCAACCCTGCATACACACTATGACTAGCCCTTATTTTCCATTAAAAAGCAAGTGGAAGTTGTAGAATGGCACATGGGATGCTAAGGCAGTGGGGACAGAGTGATGAGAAGAAAGCCATTTTATGTGTGAGGAAGGCAGTGCTATTCAGTCAGAGAAGGGAAAAGGTAGAAGGCTGGCGAAATGGGTGGAGAGAGTTTTGGGGTTATATGGAGGAACTGCCTGAGCCATGTGTGCACACGTGCGAGAGCGTGCACACTCACACACACACACACACACACACACACACACACACACACACACACACACACAATTTGGGGCTAGGAAATGAGAAAGAACCAGGGTCATTTTCACTGCCTTCTCTGGAGGGGACTGCAGCTGAAATATCTTCTGAGAACCAGAGAGCACCCTGGTAACAACCTAATCAACAAGCTTGCTTAGCACTAACAGATTCTTTTTCTGATATCTCCCAGTCAGGCAGGAAAATGGGAGCCAGGTTTTAGACTCAACACATTAAAATGGAACCTTGGAAATTACTTGCTTTTTAGACCAGGACTTTTCACTTACCTAAATTGAGAAACTGATAGATTCTAAAATATAATAAAGGAAAAATATAGAAAGCACATTTAATTTTATAGTGGTTAGCATTTTCAAAAATTTTTAAAATCTAGGGAAATGAGTGTGGCAACATGGTCCAACTGGTAAAGACAAAATAAGCTATCACTCTGAAACTGAGTCAACAGATCTAAGCTAATTTTCTCTTTTATCAGTTTCACAGGGTTATTTGAGAGTTGTGCTTTAGAAATTTGAATTCCCTTTATTTATTCAGCCTTTCTGTCTGGATCCCCAAACTCAAGGCCTAACACTGTCCTAAAAATTCAGGCTTCTTAAATTTTCTCACAAAGAAAATCCCCAACAGATCTTCATCTTCAACCATATTCTAAGAAAACAGCTGGGCAAAATGTCTGCCACCAACTCATCACCATACTATATATAATTTGGAAAAGTTTTGGGTCAGTAAAAGAAGAGAGCAAGATAGCACGTGAAGAGAACATGGTGAGCAGTTCATGCCACAGACATAACTGGGATTTCTTCACACACGGGGCAAAGCTTCAGAACAGAAGGCTCTTCTTGCCTGTCTCATCTCTAGGCCACCTGTGATGAATCCCGTTACCATTAGGTACATGGTCTATTCCCCCTTCAAACAGTCTGCTGGATCTCCTAGTTCACCTCCTTCCTTTTCACCTCCTTCCTTTTAGTAATACTCTTTATTCATAGAAATTCTAGAAGATACAATTGTTAATCCCCTTACACAAATATTTACTCAGTGTCTGCTCCCTATTGGCATTGTACTGAAGGCCTTATGAGGAGGCCCACAAAAGAAGAACTTGTAGGAGAGGCCACATTTGCCAAGTGAAAAAGGCACTCGATTTGAGATTAATTTCATGCCCTATGGATCTCCTAATTTAATTGGAGAAATAAGACATACACCTATCCATCAATCTGTTAGGTTTTATGTGATGATAGAAACAGTACAATTTAATGGAAACAGTGTGGGCTTTAGAGACTTGGGTTTAAACCCTAGCTCTATCACTTTCTGTGTGGTTTTCGACAAGTTCTCTAACCTTTCTGTGCCTTATTATCCTCAAGTGTCAAATTAGAATAAATTGTATGACCTACTTCAAAAAGAGTTGCCCTGAGGATGACTGTGAAGGGCAATTTGTACTGGAAAGGCATCAGAACATCATCTGAGGATTAAGAGGAAAAACATTTAAATCATTCTAAAATCAGTTCCCAATGTTTACAATCCTCCAAACACTGCAAAACATACACAGATGAAGAAGACTCAGTATTGTTCTCAGAAAGCTTGATGTTTAGCAGTAGAGAGATAATCAAGCTATAGGATGAAAGAGTCTCAACAGTGAGAGAGTGGTCATGGGTGTGTGGAGAGGATGGACAAAATGGGGGTGAGATGGGGAAGAGAAAAGGAGGCTTTAGGCTCCTTCTCAAAGGATTCTGACAAGTGAAGATGGAAAAGGATAGAAGGGGGCAGAACACACCAGGTAGAGGTAACTACTAAACAAATTCATAGAGAGACCAAATACTTCTAGCTCATATGCTTGGTATAAAAGGTATTAGACTGAGGTTGCAATTTGTAGCTCTCTGACTTCTCTGATTCAGTGTTTTTCATTTGTAGAATGGAGATAACACACACTCTGTATATTTATATTATATATTAATTATAACCACATAGTTGACATATTTAAAATACAATAAGTTTTTAATTTATTTTTTAAAAGTTTATTTTCTTAGTAGTCTCTATGGTCAACATGGGGCTCCAACTCACAACCCCAAGATCAAGAATCACATGCCCCTTTCAACTGAGGCAGCCAGGAGCCCCAATATTTTTTAAATCTTAGAAGGAATAATTAGAAACTTCCAGTATTACCAAAAGAAGTCTAATTATCTTCTAGGATATGTGTACAGTGGCCCAATCATAGCACTTAGGTCTATTATCACTTAAACACTGGAGGATGAGGGTCAAAGTTTGTGTTATTAAATTCCACTTAGTTATTACTTTACGTATAGAATCAACCACCATTGGAATGTCAGTGGAACAAAGTAAATGATAAGGGAGATAACCTGAATTTTCAACTATTTTCTTAGGTTTTTATCTTTCAGGGCATTTTATTTGTCTCCCCACACTGGCATGGATAAGCATAAATGTAGCTTTGTTCAGAGTTCACAAATTATTCTTTTAAACAATTAGGTATGTAAGAAAAACATACTTATTCTGTTCATAGTTCCTTGAAGTCAAGGACAATGGAAGCCAAGATTATCTAGTATTTGGAGCATGGGTATTAATGCTGAAATAAGAAAAAGAAGAAGTGGGAGCTGGAGACTGGAGTCCCAAGCACTCAGCAATCTATACATTTCTTGTACAGCCACCTCTCAATTCTCTGAAGTCTTAGAAGGTAAGGGTGAAAATAGTGTAGAACCCCTTTGGCTGACTAATAAAAGTAAATCTGCGAAAGCGCCAGCAACTGGAGAAGGTGTGAGATGGTGGGTCTAAATATGGAGCAGAACTGTGGTAAAAAGACCTCCATGCTGACTTTTGGCAGATGAGGCTCTCTTATTCCTCATTTTCACCAAGTGAAGAAAGTAGAAATACCATCCTGAACTAGTTGACAAGGCATATATTCTCAGAAACTCCTGTTCTGATGGTAATACAGAAATTACATGGTAATCAAGTCCCCCATTAAAAAAAAAAAAAAAAAAAGAACATTCTGCATAACTCATGTGGAATTAGGTTGTTCTACATCTTTCACCTACAATGGAACTGACCAATCCGACACACACAGGTGGGGGTTCAGAAGTAACCTACCCTCGGGGCTGGCATGTAGCAGAGGATCTTGTCTTCTATAGGTAAAAGCATCCTTCAAAGTCTTCAGAAAAGTCAGGGTAAAAAAACCTGTCTTTTTAAAGTTTCAACCCCGAAGAGCCAAATAAATCGAGCAAATTTTCTATTCATTAATCAAAAACGCTCTATAAAGTTCTCCAGGACGCAGCCCCTGTAGAATGCATTTTTAATGAGATGTTTGCCCTAGTGACAGGTATCACCAAGGAAAGATGTCCTGCAATGCCTGTGAAATATGGACGATTGACACAAAGGACTCCATGTGGCTCCATGGATTGTCTCAATCACAGGGCCAAAAGAAG
This sequence comes from Crocuta crocuta, assembly GCF_008692635.1. Taxonomy (NCBI): domain Eukaryota; kingdom Metazoa; phylum Chordata; class Mammalia; order Carnivora; family Hyaenidae; genus Crocuta; species Crocuta crocuta. The sequence continues at coordinate 1,117,577 of NW_027529436.1, forward strand.
CATGGAAAATAAAAAGAGAAATGATCAGTTCCAATAGAACATGAAGTGTAAACATACATTCCACTCAAGAGATAGTCACTTGGCTCACTTTATAAGTCATTATCTATACCCCAGATTCTGTCTTCCTAATACTGTATGCTGTTTTATGTGGTTTGAATCATTTCAAGGAATTGATCTTCATATCATTTTCAAAGGAAAAAAAAAACAACAAGGCTCTTGGTCTCTTACTTTAACTTATGGAGTTCAAAGTTGCTTTTGCCTCACTTTGTCTTTCTACTCTTGACCCACAGTGGGAAAGAATTTGGTTCACCCAAAGCATGCCCCTGCCTTTCAGGCTGTTCCCATAGATCCTATTTCAGCACCACTTAGCAATAACCCATACTTAAAACAGTGTGAGGACTGATATACCAGTGACCTAGGATGGCTGAAAAAAAAAAATGAAATTTGAGGGTTCCTGACAAGCAGAATACATTCAGATAGTAAGCAGTAAAACAGTAAGAAACAAACACTTTAGTACTGATCAGAAAGCACAGGGGAAAAGCAGCTATAGAGAGAAACCAAAGAAAGCAAAATGGGAATTAAAACCTGACTTAGTTTGTCCTTAAGAGTGAGGGCTTAGTTGTGGGAAATCTCACCCTCAAAGGTCAGGAATGGAGAGATATTCTCAGAATATCCAAAGAGGCCCCATGGTCACTGATGTGGACTAATATGGAAATGAATCTGCTTAAATAACATTTTGGCTGAGGAATATCATTTTCTTCGGGCAAAGCTGCCTCCATTATCTTAAAGAATTAGGCTGAGCTCTTCCCACAGGATAATGAAGCATATGGAAACGAATCTGAAGTAGTAGAAGACCCTTGGGTTCAGAGCAGATACTGAAGGTCTGGCCCTGGTCTGACACTCAGGAGTCCTGCAACAGCAAACAAGCCACCAAACCTTGAAGAGCCTGCATTTCCTTGCTTAAAGAAAGAATAATAATTTAAACCATATTTACCTCCCAGGGCTGATGTGAGAATCAAATGAGACAGCATATACAAAAGTGACCTGAAAACTGTAAGGGGCAAGGAATTGAAAGTCTTTAAAAAAAAAAAAATTTTTTTTTTACCTCATTGTACACTGTAACGCCTGTTATCTCTTTTTATTCTTTTGAATGTTAAGTTTTACCAGAGTAAAAAGGGCAGCGCCTGGGTGACTCAGTTGGTTAGGCATCTGACTTTGGCTAGGTTCATGATCTCACAGCTTTTGAGTTGAAGCCCCTCCTCAGGCTCTGTGCTGACAGCTCAGAGCCTGCAGCCTGCTTCAGATTGTGTGTCTCCCTCTCTCTCTGCCCCTCCCCTGCTCATGCTCTGTCTCTCTCTCTTTCAAAAATAAATAAACATTAAAAAAAGTTTAAAAACCTAAATGAAAGGGCAGACACAAACACTATAAACCCAAAGGAAGTATAATTTTTCTTCTCTCATTAATATTCTGTATAAAACTGTGGAAGTCTCTTTGGGAAACTCAATTTTTCTCATCTGTGTAATGGGTATAACTTCCTAGGTAATGCTTTATATTATTTAGAAGAAAGTCTCCTAAAATATAAGCCCTTCCTCAATAAAATCTAAAATCATTAAAGTCCTCTAGAAATGAACAACAACAACAAATCTTACTCTCAAACAGTATTTATTCTTAGGAGCTGTAAGTCCCCTTACTAATAATACATCACAATTCCATCTGCAGCAATAGATGGAAAAGAAGCCACACATACAATACAGAACACGTTCAGTTGCTGGAGGGTACAAAAGGTACGTGTCACTTGAACTAAGGCCAATATACAATAAACCAGGTATGAAGCAATGAAAAGTACAGCAGTTTGCCTACAAGTCTAATGTTTTCAGATTCTGGCCCACTTTTGCTTATTCCTTCTGATGGTATCATCCTGTTATCATGTTCTTTTGCCATATCTCATCACTCTGACTGGAAGACATGACTCCGCTCATGGGTGGACTTGATAACCAGGCTCACAGAACAGAGGCTCCCACCTAGCTAGTTTTATAGCCACCACAAGTCCTTCAGGAAAAGTCAAGCTCCCCACCCCCCATGATCCCAGCTGTGTGGTGTCCCCCAAAGCACTAACTCGTAACCACATTAACCTCTCTTAAAATCCAATAATGCGGTACCTAATCCTCACAGAAACCAGTAGACCACCACTAGTGGAGATGACGGAGAAGCATCTTGATATCAACCATGTGCTTTGGAGAGTGAGTGAGGAAGAGAAAGAACATGAGGAGCAAAGAGAAGAAAACACACGTGAAACTGGGACCCAAAGTCTTCCTTCACGGAGTCCGGTGAGCTTCCTCCAGCATAAGAAGACTCCTATCCCCAATTCCCTGCCACAAATGCCGCCAGCACCAGTTTTGTTCACCTTGACACACTCAAAAGGGAAATACAAAACAGTCATTTTAGGTAGCAACACAGCAAGCCATGCCGTGCAGCCTCCCTCTGTACAGGTTGGGCTGAAACATCTGTGGGAAAAGGGGCTGCAGAGAATTCAATCAGACATAAGCAATGCAAAAACCTTTCTATTCTCTTCAATTACTCAAAAATGGGAAAGGAGCATCATTTTCAAAAGAACCAATGCTACACCAGACATGCCCTTTAAATCCTTTTTAAGGTTCTGTGACCTGTGAAACTATCTGCAATATCAGCAGGAGAAAGCCCTTTCCAGAACAAATGCCCATGTTTTATGTGTACTGTATTTGCTAATCATTACTTCATAAGCAAGAGTAGATATACAGTGGGGCTATAAATAATGGCGGGAACGTAAAAGTGAATTGATCTGTCTGGCTATCTAGTAATACTCCTGGCACAAGACCAGTCTTGAATGGCTGCCAACCACCACGGAGCCAGCCAGTGATTTGTCTGGGGGTCCTGCCCTGTCAGGCAGAAAACAGTCTTAAAGCTGAACTCCCCACCAGCGTGCACACTGCCTACATCATGGCTGTGCGCACTTCCTGCAGGGCCCCCTTTCACTGAATCAGTCTAAAAATCACTCTAAAACAAACAAACAAAAAAACAAGAAAAAAAAAAAACTGGCAGAAAAGAAAGCAAAGAAAACAGAACCAAACCAAATTTAAAAATTAATAAACACCTTACTAATCCAAGCTGGGGTTAGGAGAGAAAAATAGGAAAATACACAGCTTCAGCCAACCCAAACTATAAAGGGGGTCTGGGATAGAGTCCCAGGGGTTACTTCACCTAAGTACATATCCTTGCCATAAACCTTAATCCATTCGGTGTACCAAACTTGACCATGACTAGCCACGGGGCATGTGGGGCTGTTGGGACCTTCCTAGGGAAGAGACACTTCTATAGGTTCTGGACATTTCAGGAACAAGCCCAACAACACACTGGATCAGCTCACCCTCAAGAGGGTGGGCTTCACTGACAAAGGAGTAGGGTGGCTCAGGAGCAAGTCTGACAACCAAGGTATTTTAGAAATCCCCTTTGTAAATGGAGGTCCTGTTAGGGACTGATGGCCTCCCTCAGTTCCCTCCCAGACTCCTGCCTTCACCCACTCTCTTTCTGAAGAGGGTGAGTCTGATCTCAGGACTGGTGGCAGAAATGACTTCCCCCTGTGTGGACACAGCCAGACAGTGCCAGCACTCACCCTGGGATGCCTTGAAGGGATGGAGTAATGTGCTTGTCTGGCACTGTTCCTTGTACCCCTTAAGGCTGTCTCCCAAGTTCTTTGTAAAGACTAGCCTGGCTCAAAAAAAAAAAAAAAAAAAAGAAGGAAAAAAAAAAAAAAGAGGGGAAAAAAAAAA
>NW_027529436.1:1121475-1143975 GCF_008692635.1 Crocuta crocuta
AAAAAAAAAAAAAAAAAGAAGGAAATAAAATAAAAAGAGGTGAAAAGAAAGACAGGAGAATAAAACAAAATTAAGATTAAAGACAAAATGAAAAGGAAGCAAAAACGGAAGGAAAAAAACCGAGAAAATCTCCACAGATGATGAGCTCAATTCCAGCCTCTGGTAGGTGCACTTGATTCATGGGCTTCAGGCAGATCAGGCTGTGCCTGAGTGTTTATTATACATGTGCAATATCCTTAGAAATAGATAAAGTAACAGAGAAGGCTTTCACGGAGATCGAGGGGTGCACCGTGTGAATCGAGAGTTGCTAATTATTTAAGGATTGGCAAGTTTGAATTTTCTCAAAGTGATGCATGTTTATGGCTCCGAGACCACAGAAGGGTGAGGCAGCTGCTTTGTTTGGATATTTTTTTTCTTTTTTTTTTCTTTTATTGAATTTCATAAATACCAACCAAATTCAAACAAAACTGATTTAGATTTCACCTCATCACTTAAAATATATTTTGTCGAGTACAGTCTGTGCAGTAATCCTCTGCTATACTTTAATTTGGTTTTAATTTTATAGGCCCTGTTTTAACTGCAAATTTCCAGACCTTTATTTCTCTCACAGCTCTTAGCAAAATGGTAGCTCATAAACACAAGCTCTGCTGTATAGACTTTGCATTTCATCCCAAAGTATTTCCTTTTTTATAGCCGTGGTCTTTCCATCTTAGTGCTGTGAGCTTGGGTCACAAATCTCTCTGCTATTCCAGTGTGTGACATCTTCGCTCGTTTGCCGCTGCTCATTAACAAACAATACTGCTGTGAAATTGGTTTAATGACAAAGTAATAAAATTGCTATTCTGCTCACAGATTGCCTGAGGCACTTTGAGCTCCTACAAGGCTTACTGTGGGTGCCAAGATACATTAAGCTGCTTATTCGTAAAAACTGCATCATCCGTTTTTTTCACAGGTTTTTTTCTCTTTCCTATCCAGCCCTGCTTCTTTTTATCTTCAAATAAAAAGATATATTTGCTTATGTTCTTCCAGGCTGTCAAATTTTTACTTGCATGCATATTTCTGGAAAATGAAAGTATATTTCATTTCATTTTTTTTTCCTTGAAAGGTCACTCTGTCCCCCGCTGCAAGGTTGTCCCTGGACAGAACATCCACCGCATACAACATTAAAGCATTCCCACATTACGTAAGTAGGAGTCAGGGTCGTTTGAACCTATTTTGGGAGAGCAAGGGAATGAAGCTATTTATGAACGGTTTTTACCTTTGCAAAAAGCAAGGTCTGGAGAATCTTTACAATTTCTTGTCTCGTATTAAAACTGAAAATTTTACATGAAAACGACCCACACAACTCTGGTAGTGACTACTCACATTAATATTTTATGAATAATAAAATATGTCTGCATTAAAGCAAAAATCTTCAGCAGGCACCTGTTTTCCATAATGAATTACATGTTCTGAGAAAGTAGCCTTTTTCCATTTGTCTAATGCCCATCCAGACCTGAAGATTTACTGCTGCAAGACAATGGGGAAATAACCCAATTGCGGTTTGACAGGTGGGCAGTTCTTGATAATTATGGCCAGACATCTTAACACTGTGCAACTGATGTAAATAAACATCCAAAGCACAGATCAATATTGCTTCCCTACTTTTGCATTTTGAACAACACATGCTTGCAATTTACATCCTTTCTCTCTTTCTGGCTGATTGGAAAGGCTGCATTCATTTAAACACATTGCATGCATACACACACTCCACATATTTCATTTAAAAGTATTCAATACACCCAACAGCCAGGACTGTACTTTATAATCACATTACAGTCACCTGCTGGTGTCTTTCTATTAATTACATAAACTGATACCACAAGAGCTCCAGAAAACATCTGAATCGGCCATTTGAATACCTGCAATACCTGGATGATAAAGAAAAAAAAAGAAAAGGAGGATGAAAAGAAAACACAAGCCACATTGGCCAAGAGATGGCCTGTCAAGAACTTGGGTGTATTTTCCTCCTGTCTAGGTGCTTGGCATTCTTTACAATTTCATGAACTGTAGGTGTTTTCTCTTCTACATGCATCTGACCTCATAAATCTCAGGAACGGAGATTTTATTACAGAAACCAAAAGATTTGAAAGGCTTTTCATNAGAAGCAGCATGAGGGAGCAAGGTGAACTGCTGGAACAGAGCGGCTCAGAAGGAGCTCAGAGAGAACCTGGAGAAAAGGCAAGAATGGGTAGACAGAAAAGAAGGAATTCAAAGGCTCTGGTTGGAAAATAAGGTGAAAGAAAAAAAAAAGAAACTACACACAAAAAGGAGACGATCATGAAATATTATCTATACACTGTTTATTCTAATCTTTGGACCTTATTCATCTTGGAAAGGACATGTCATCTACCATTTCAAGAGCCCAGTAGGAGTGCATTACATGTGTTGATTCTCCCACAGTGTCTTGATGTTAACATCCCCTTTTTTCTTATATCCTTAAGAAACAAAGTGAGAAGAATAAACATGCCCGATGTATTTTAATATGAGAAACAATGGGTTATAGAGAAAGTGACCAAGAGACTCTCACAAAGGTGTGATGCTAACTTAAATTCACGTTCTCTTCTGCACATGTGTTAATATACCTGTCAGAAGTCATTTTCTCCATATTTAGAAGCCAGCAACAAATCCTGTCAGCTGTTTGTATTGTAGTGGTATACCATGGTAAATACTCAGGTATTTAATTGGGAATTTTGATAAATACCACAAATGCTTAGAGAATTTTTTTAAAGCATACTGCTTAAAAAACAATCTTTAGAGGTGGCCAGGATTTTGCCATAACACCAACCACCCTCAGATATCGAGATTCAGAAGCCACTAAGTGCCCAAATACCAGAGACCTTCTGTGTTTTTATTTTGTGAATGCCTCTGTAAAATATCCCTTCATCAAAAGCATTAAAAACCCAGCGAAAACTAAAAGTCATGCATAACTGTGTCAGGAACTATTTGCAGAAAGAAGCTGGACAGTTCTGACATTCAGTCTCTATACTACCTGTTAATTTAATGATATTTATTATGAATCTCTCACCATATGCAGAAAAATATACAAGGTTTTTCCAAGCACAGAAAGAAAACAGAAAAATGCGATATAACAACGACAACAATAGTGATGACTTTCTACTTTGTGGAACTCCTACCTAGTGTTACAGTATTCACAATATTCTGAACCAAGGGCATTATTTTAATTTAATAGATGGGGAAACTGAGCCCTCAGATAGTTAGTAAGTGACAACAAAAGCAAACTCAGATCCTTCTTGTTTCAAAATCGGCCCTTTCTACTGTATCTTGCTGTTCCTCCATAAGAAGTAACTTACAAAGAACTTTCAGTTACTACCTGGGTGTGCCCACAAACCATTGTTACAGCATGGATACTTCTGGCAAATGCCAAGTAGGTTATGCACCTTGGTTACTTAACCTTTTACATATATGGAGATTAAGCAGGATATGATCCTTATTTTGAAAACTCTTCTGAAAAGCAGTTAGATAACATACATGAAGTATTTAGATACTTTTTAAAGAAAGCGATGATTTAAACACAGTATTGTTGTGCTTGGCTTAGTCAGAACTAACCAAAACATCTTTTATCTTCTGTTGTGTGCCAACTTCTCCATTCTACATGGCCAGGGACCACACCGTTCATGCTGGTGGGCTCTTGGAAAACGAGTGGCACTGCTTATAAAGGGAAATCAAAAAGAAAATAATTTACAGTTCGTGATTAATTCATCATAGATGATTCCAGTACAAGCCTGCTTAATAATAAAAATAAGTAACAATTATATAAGTGTGTCTGCTTGTCTTTCTCCATGGACTGGAAATTCTGTACAGACAGGGATTATGTCTCTGGTTTGCTACTATCTCTTTAGCACCTAGCACTATAAATATCATCTGACAAATGGCCCCATGAACCATTCATTGGTACCAGTATAAGAAAACAGGTATGGAAACCTTTCCATCTGAAGACATTTTATCTATACATGTCCTATTCAACAGCTGAATTTCACTGTCAGGAATCAGTGGAATTAAAGAACCAGAAAAGAATAGAGGTGGAGCCCTCTTCCAAAGGGCAAATAGTCCTGGCTCTGGCCATGGCAGTCTACTCTGACCTGTGGAAGGAGTAGGAGCTTCCTAGCCAGCGACTTCACATTTTCATGGTGTTTTCTCCCCCAACCACATGGGGTGAGGGAGCTATGTTTCCAACACTCTGAGATGAAATTCAGAAGGAGTAATGTGTAGGCTTCTGTGGATGTGGTTTGCACCCTGTGCATGGTTAGAACAATGAGCTTTAGCGCAAATATACTCCCTAAACGATCTATGTAATCGTTGTGTACTTTTGGCATATCCGTCTGGATCTGAACTGTAAGCTCCAGGGGGGCAGAGGGTCTATTTTGTCTCACTCTTGAGTACACCATGCCTGACACAATACCTGGCACCATGATAGATACCTAGGCAATAGCAGGTGCTCATAAACAACTGTCGATGACTGAATGTGTAGTTTTAAAGGAAGCAGCAAATCAAATTCTCCATTATATTTTCTGACAGCTAGTATTGGGATAAATTTGCATTTACTAAACATACACATATTGAGGATAGAGGCCACAGCTCAGCAGACTCCTGGCCGGCAGGAAGAAGCCAGCTGAAGATCAACATTTATCCACAGACAATCCACCATACAGATAGGTAGAGTTGACTGCACAAGGAGTTTTTATACAAAGCATTTAGCGATATCCAGAAATAAAAAAAGAATTCCCCAAGAATTCCCAGTGCCTCCAGGAGATATCACAGAGGCTGGCAAGGATGCCTAAGTCATGACGAAAGGCACAACCAAAGGTTTTTCTCTAAGTACATAAGGCTGCAAGTCAGGCTGACAAGATACAAACACACGTTTATAAAGACGCGGGTTTTATGGACTACCACTAATTTCCCTTCTCACGCCCTCAGTGAACAGGTTTTTTATTTATTTTGTCCCGTGTTGATTTTGAGGTTATATTCAGCACATTTAAATGTGGTCATCAGAATTATTTTCAACTTGTTACTGAAGTCACAAGAAAAGGAAATTATGAAAGATTTTTCCAAAATATTGAGGTTGTTAAGAAAAAGGAAAGGTGTAACAGTAATCATGGATTGATCACTGACTTTGAATGTAAATATGTACACGTATGTTCACTGTATATATGCATACCTTTCTCTCCATATGTGTATAAGCAACATTACAAAGCACAAACTACAAAGTATAGAAATGAAATGAGATCCCTCCTTGTGAGTTTGAGGTTGTTTTTATCATCCAGTTTGCATCACTATGAAATAAATTATGTAGTTCAAAGTTGCCTGTTATTCTACTGGCAAGGATGGCCATCAGAAGTGCAGGGGATAAGGGGTTTCCTCACATTCTCGAGTACCCACATTCTATTCTGTATTGGTCCAGCCCATTCTTAATGACTATGTTCGAAAACATTTCTAGGAATTTTCCTTTCACTAGTTTTGATAGATTCCCTGACTCAACTCCAATAAAGGGAATATAACTCATCTTAGTTAAAGTAATTGTCATGAAGGACAGTCAAATGATTAAGATTTGTCATCAGCCAAGAGGAGAGGGGAGGAAAAAAGGCTTATGGCTGCAAGCTCAATGTATCATAGGGAATATAAACAAACAGTTAGCAAATTGAAAAGTAAATGCTGCTTTGCACAGAATAGCACAACCTCAATGGGTGCGTGGTAACTGCACTTCAAGAAAATAAAGAATTTTTGCTACGAAAGCATTTCTTTCACTAGAAATTCAAATCAGAGCGCAGCTTTCATGTTGTAATTTTAAAACTATCAAACAGAATAAAGCAGAAGTTTATTTAAAATAATACCAGCATAGGCTTTACAAAACCAAACCAAACCAGGAAAATGTCGATACTTGCTTTCTAGAAGCCAGGAAGCACTTCTATTTCATAAGGCCCTGTGACATTCAGCTACACATTTGCAATGACAATGACAACTAGGAAAGTGCTCCAGAAACCAGAAAAATGCATTTGGGGTTGGGCCTATGCATCACAGAACAGAATCAATCTTCCTAATTAACGGCAAATTAGCAATCCCAAAATGAGTGGGATCAACCTGTCTTCACTGGCCAAGAATCATGCTAAGTACAGAGCTTCCTTTAAGTGCCTCTAAATTACATTTACACCCATATAAAGTAACATTCTTTTAATCTAATACTACATTAGTGTCACTGTTCTTAAAATTATTACACCGTTTAAAATTTCTATAGATAGGTGGACAGATAAACACATTAATAGACAGATATGCAGATAATCAGACATTTCACAAAGCAGGGCTCTAAGGTGGTCACAAATCATTGAAAGGCAGTGTACAGGATACATATTAGCATAAAGCTCACCAAAGAAAAAAAGTTTATGTTGAATAGTGAAATTCTTCAAGGTCTAATGGCTATTTAGACATATACTCTATGTATATTTTTTAACATTCCAAGATAAACATTAAGGAGAAAGTCGCCAAACATGAGGAAGAAACAGAATAATGATAGCCAAAGCAGACTTAATGGCTAATGACTGAAACAGCATTTTGCTAAAATTGATGTGCTGTGGGGTGGTGCCATTTCAGTTTATTAACCCATTCAATATTCAAAATGTGTTGGACATGGCAGAGGCGCACTGCCTGACTGTGGGGTGTCAATCACAGCATGACTGCACGGCATGTAAGGTGCCCTCACGTTGTGCTTTGGACAGGGTGCTCAGTCCTAGGTGCTGGCCCTGACGGTACCAAACAGAACATGGCAAAAGGTGTGGTTCACACTTTTTATAAATTTAACATCTAATAAAGTGTGAGCCATCTTTTACTATTTAAAAAAATCATTTAGGGGCACCTGGGTGGCTCAGTCGGTTGAGTGCTGACTTCGGCTCAGGTCACGATCTCACAGTTGGTGAGTTGGAGCCCCGCGTCGGGCTCTGTGCTGACAGCTAGCTCAGAGCCTGTTTCAGATTCTGTGTCTCCCTCTCTCTCCGTCCCTCCCCTGCACACACTCTGTCTCTCTCTCTTTCTCAAAAATAAATAAACTTAAAAAAAAAATTTAATTTAAAATCCAACCCCCAATAAAAGGAGGCAGAGTGATTATGTGTTTTACCTTAGATTCATTGTTAATATATTTCCAGCAGATTTATTAGAGTACACAGTTTCTTCGTTGTTTGTTTGCTTTTGTCCACTTGTTTTTGGTTTTAGTTTTGGTTAGCCCATGGAAGGGCCCTAAGATTGTAGGCGTGTATGTGTCTGAACTTGTACATATTCTTCTGCGTGTTCATGGGTTTCATTACATTCTCAGAGAAGTCCATGACCCAGCAGAGGTTTAGAACTAGTATGTTACAGTCCATTGCTGAATGAGGTACAAGGTGGCTTAGGCCAAAAGTGGAGGAAAAAGGAATTCAGTCTATTATGAGGGAGAGAGGATTTGAAATTTGGAAAAAGCTTTCTTTCAAAGATTAAATTTTGATGAAGGAACAAATTTCCTAAATAAATTAAAGTCTGGTATCTCTCACATGCACAGCATTAGTTTGGCAAGAAACAGCAAGTTGTTTATCCTTGGGTCCATTTCTCCATCACCACTAACAATGGGCTATTCCAACAGGACACTTACAGATGCTGACCTGAGAGTCAAGACTGCCTGTTCTATTTTGGAGTGAGTTGTAGAGTTGTGGTCCTGCTGTGTACCATTTCTAACCTGGGCTACTTGTAAGAATTAAGTGGTTAGTGTGAGCTCACTCTTGAACAGACTGGAACACTATTTCAGCATCAGAGCAATTTCATCTTCCCTAGGGTCTTGTGAACTAGTGAAAAAAAAACTTTAAAAATTAGATGAACTTCCCAAGGCCACTACTGACAAGAACAGGGACAGACAGACAGACAGATAGATATAGATACAGACAGATATGTCACTGAGAAAGAAGGACATCTATGTCTACATCATGGAATTCACTTATTCCTGCATTAGGTCATCTTGCTATTTTTTAAAAAAAATGTTTTTTGGGAAAGAGAGGGCACAGGGGAGAGGCAGAGAGAGAGGGAGACAGAGGATCCAAAGCAGGCATAGTGTTGACAGCAGAGAGCCTGATGCTGGGCTCCAATTCACAAACCATGAGATCATGACCTGAGCCAAAATCGGACACTTAGCCGACTGAGCCACCCAGGCACCCGCCATCTTGCTATTCTTAGATGCCTGGCTGAGAGACCAGGTTTAGCAGTTGATGCCTCAGAAAGAGGTCATTCTTCTAATGAACCTCAGACTTCTAGTGCCAAGTATGGCTCTTTGCATTTGTTCGGCATCTGTGTGTGTGGAGCAGGGGGGAGTGGCTGGAGGTGGAGAGGAGTGAAGAAATTCAAACACACTAATCTTCAATTTACTGGGAAGAGATCAACCGGGAAATCTACTCCCTATGAATATGACAACATTGTGATGTGGGAATTGAGTATCAAATACATTTGTCTGACTCTATTCACATGACTTTCCAAAAACCCCTGGGAAAATAACTCCAATGTGTGCCTCAGTTTACTCTATTGAAAGAAGAACAAAGAACAAGGGCCTCATCAGGATGTCAGGAAACCAATTATTGTTGGTAAATACTCTTATAATTGATGCCACATAAACAGTGATTATTATTAAATGATTGTCACTGTCACCCCTGCCCAAAGTCAACCCTGTCTCTAACATTTCTTTATTTTTCAAACTTCCTCATTTCAATGTTAATAAAATATTTGGCAACTACGGCTATCACGTAAATGCATCAGGGCATAAAAGCTAACATTTTCTTTTAATTTTAACAATGTACATACTATTGGTAAAGAACACTGAAAGAAATACAATGCGTAAGTAGATTTTACACCACATTAGAGTTGTCCAATTTCTCATGTTTAAAATTTTTCTGCATGACTAGAGCCAGGAAGAAATACATGCCAGCATAATTATATGAACAGTTGAAATTTAAACATATTGAAAAGGAGAAGAGAACATGTCCACCCATTTGTTTTGTTTTTTTTTTTCTTCCATAATAATCCCAAAGATGAGTAATTTCTTTTCATAGAGTCACGCTGAAGGCACAAAGCTTTAACATTCAAAAGAGGGAGGTGGGGGGAAAGAAGCTTTTTTAAGTACTGTGCAAATCAATACACAAAAAAATCTCAAGATGATAGTTTAATTAAAATGTGCACAAGGCAATTCGTCAGCCTCTTCCCTTGGTGTACTAGCCTCTAGAATTTGCCTTCTGCTTTCTGATCCCTGATGGTTTTAACTCGAAGGCATTTAAAATATCTTTCAACCGGCACCTTTCCACTTAGCTTACATTCCTTGTTTTTCTTTATAAACAAGAAATTGTACTGGCTTTGTGATGTTTGTTATGCTTCATGCTTTTTCATCTCCTGTATGAGCTTTGCCTAGCATGAAATGCTGTCATGCAGTGAAATTTACCTGAGAGCTACAGCGAGGAAAAAAAAAATCTTCCAAGTATATTTGGTTACAAGTTCATAGCCAGCTAAATCACTGGCAATTTTATGCTACTGGTTATTTCAATTTAAATGTTTGTAAAAGTACATATAAAAATAAAATAACCACTCCCACAGTCATCAAAATGAAAAATCCGCCTGGATTAGAATATACTGTAAGTTGCTTTAAACTACCATGTGGGAATGTTAATATTATTCAATTCCTATTACACAGTGTTCTAGGGATACTTTGGCAGGGACATAAAGCTACTGAACTCTTGGCTCCTTAATGGTTTGACTCCCATTGTAATTGCTTTGTTCACTGGCTGCCCTGGGTCTTCATAATTGGTTAGAGTCCAAGGTCACAGATCCAATATGGTAGTGGCTCCCACTCTTAGCTGGTTGTTAAGTCTTTAATGGTAGCTTTGTTTCAGCATCATCTTTTTCAGCTCCAGAAATTCTTTTTATTAAATAATTCAGGTAAGTGTCTTCTGATGGTCTGACTCAACTTTCCCCCACCACCTCTGCATATAGTAGTTTTCAATTTAAAATCCACCAAACCCAAATTCAGCCCAAAGCCAATCCAAAGTGGATTTTTTGAAGACTTTTTGAGATTCCTTAAATGTTTCTCTCATTTTTTTTTTCATTTTTAGATAACATATACCCATTTGGGTGGACTTAAAATATTCCACTTAAACTTTATTTAAAACATAATACAGGAATCTGAATTCTTAGAGTCTAACTAATTTGTTTTCAGAACATTCATAAACATAGTAATTCCTATTAGGGCATTTTTTTTTTCTTTTTGAGAAAGCTAAATCATTGAAATGAAAGGATTTTCTAGGCAGGTTGTGGTATATTAGAAATGGTTCTGGATTGAAGATTTGAGTTGTTCAACTTTATGCCTTACCTCTAACTTGGGTGGCTCTGGGAAACTCCCTCTCCCTCTCTGGTCCTCAAATTTTTGGAAAATAGAGCTTTAGGTTAGATTATTTACAAGGCCTTTCAATGTATAAGTTTATCTCATTTAAAGTAGCCAATACTGAGTTCCATTTATCACTTTATTAGCAGTTATCCAGAATCAACAGGAATATTATTTCATACTTTTTAAAAATTTCCTTGTTTTTGTTTTGTTTATTTGAGAGTGAGAGTGTTTGTGCGCGTGCGCACACGTACGTGTAAGTGGGGGGAAGGGCAGAGAGAGGTAAGGAGGAGAGGATCCCAAGCAGGCTCTGTGCTGTCAAGATGGAGTCCGACATGGGTCTTTAACTCACTAACCATGAGATTATGACCTGAGCCAAAGTAGATCACTTAACTAACTGAAACACCCAGGCGCCCCTTATTTTACATTTATAAATTCTCCATTACCTCTAAATAAAGTATTAGTACCAGTAAAGAATTTACACCACTCATATAAAGCTATTGAGCAGCATCTTTTATACTGACACTAAATATCCATTCATCATGCATGCATCTTCCAGTAACTATCAGGGGAGTAAATGTGGTGGCTAGGTACTGTGGCAGGCACTCAGATCCTGGAGAGCAAACAGACCATAATTTCTGCCTTCAAGTAGGAGGAGGTCCTTTTTTTTTTTTTTTTCCTTAAAGAGCAAACTTTTCTTCAGTTACTTTTATAGTTTCTATAAAGTTAATGGTAAACACCACTGCCTTCTTTCCTGAGCACAGGCTTATCAACCAGTGAGTGCAACTGAATCCTGGTAGGCATGTGTTCCTGGGAGCTAGGGGAGAGATTTATTATAAAATTTAGCACTACTGTAATTATGATTTCATTGACTGTGTGTGATAGTGTATTTAATACTCCCTTTTAAATAAAGATTTAAGAGTCTCAAAATAACATATTCTCATAAAACGACTCAACCTGTCATATGATTCCTTTTTATTACGAATGCCCAGTTGTTTAAAGAAATTGTAAAATTCTCATGAATTACTCCAAAGACAGGTCTGGATGGATACCTGAATGAATGATTCATTTACTGATTCCAGGGGAAAAGATAATGGTTTCAGAAAATTTTCAAACTTACTGAAAGTAGATTATTTTGGAATTCTAGGGTTCGTCTGTGTTCACGGTCCCCAATGAGAAGACTTGGCAAGGAACATGCTTATTTTGGAAAGAAATCATGATAGAAATGAACACTGGTGTAGCAACATGTCAATACAAATGGTAAACCCAGGAAAGAGACCCTTGGGAAATACAGAAGGTTCTTTAGAATGATGAAGCTGACTTTGGAGACGAGAGAGCGTTGAAAGCAGGGTATAATTTCTGGAGGGGACATGGCAGGTGTGGGAGGGAGAAGACCCGCAGAGTATAATTGTGCTCGGAGGTCAGATGTGATGGTGGAGTTACAACACAAATGCTGCACTGATTTAAATATTTAAATAGCACGGTTATAGCTACCCAGAGATTCCAACTTTATTCCTCTCTTGCTATGTGGTAAGGAATGGACAAAATAGATAATCAGCCCCTAAATCTCAGTATCTAGAGTCAGTTTAGACAAACTAGACAACTGAAGGTGACTGCTTAGGTGGGGAAATATCTGATTGGACCCTTTAAATAACTCCAAATTCAACGGAGTTTGAAAGTTTGGTGAAACTCTACATGTGGCTTTGACTTGGTGTTTGAGTTCTTTTGCTCTTCTGAACAGGGGTGTCTAACGACAACATTCCTTTAGGAAACAGCTTATCAAAATGATCAAAATAAGACATTGTGCATAGCCTCTACATAAAAGCCAAATAAGATACACTTTTCATAAGATGGTGTTTCATTTTTCTCCAGTGCTGCCTTTTAAAAATTTATAAATCGCTATGGAAGTGAGAAGCCAAAGAGTATAAAGGGTCCCTGTTGAAGTAAATTACTTTAGAGCAGAGCTCACCCACAGCAAAAGGTCCTTGCTCCTCACCGCCAGACCAACAACACACTCTTAGGAAGATTGTTTTTGTTTTGTTGCTGACCTGTCAGGGAGCAGGATGCCAAGGAATTGCACAAAGAGGAAAAAATTGGTGATGAGACTCCACACTCTCAGGAGATTTTTAATCTTCAGAACTATGTAAAGCCGTGGGATGTCTGCTGAAGTCAAAACTTCTACGGTATTAAAAGTTAACCCCTTTATCGTTCTATCTGAACTTGGAAGAAGAATGAGGTACTTCATTACCTTGTTTGCCATTCCATTTTTGTGAAGAACTCTGTGCTTTAAATGCTGCAGAACTTTTTTTTTTTTTTTTTAACTCTAGCTGGTCTTTTCAACTGAAAATTGTAAACTATGGATTGAAATCTTGTTCTCTACAGCTTTCTGTCTCAGGAAACTCCTACGTGAGCACATATGGAGTCACTGTTTTCGGGGCCCCCTCTAAATAACAGTGGTCAGTGTGGACTTGCACCTACATCCCTAAGCCCCTCCCAGTGCCATCACCCAGGTCTCTTCTCTCTTTCTGGACAAGCTCATCTGTTCCCAGGGCCTCAAACAACATCTGCACCCTCAGACCTACCTTTCCTTCCCCTTGTGCGGTCCCACAGTGTTTCCTGTTTTTCTGACCTCTTCCCCCTCAGGGCTCATCTCTACGCTGTGCTATCTATCAGGAAAACAAGATCATCTTCCCAGGAACACCATCAGGCCCCCACTCAAATGCTGCCATTGTGGAAAGAATCCCCACACCCCTGCTCCCCAAGGCACAGAGCCCAGGGTTTTGGAGCTCCTTTTGCTGTTCGCACCCATGCTGAATTAGTCACCAAACCCGGCCACACTTTTTAACAATACAGAGAAAATCGGTTCCTTTTTCTTCATTTCAATAGCTAAATCTCTGATTCAGGTTCTGTTTAAGTCACCTATAGTCTACTGTGACTGGTCTCTCCCTCTCTTCTAATCAATTCAAGATACAATGGTTAAAATCGTTTTCATCTCACTTGCTTTGACTCGATGTTTTTTTTTTCAGTTCACAGGCTCAGAATCATAAAATAATGGAATTTTAAAGATAGACAGGACCTTAAAAACCACCCAGTCCCCATTCTTTTATGGATGAGGGAACAGATACTGAGAAAGGCTAAATTGCCCAAGATCATACAAATTGAGCTGGAATCAGACCCAAGCTGCCAGTGTCCCAGTCCATTCCTTTTAACTCACCACACCGCGTCATCCTTTATCTGAGTGCTGAACCTTCCTCCAGGCCGGCCCCATAACCCCACGCACCGGGGTGTCTGTCTCTCACGGTGCCTTACACACTCGCAAATTTCTTTTTCTCTGGTCAGGGAGAGCTGGCTTCCTCCCAGCCTCCTTTACTCAATTTCCCCACTTTCATGGTCTCTTGGACTATTTCTATCCCACTACTAAAACACTTCCTTCCTCTGATTCAAAACGAACTTCAAATCTAATCTCCAAGAAATGCCATGGTAGTGGCGGCCCTGTCACCTCCGTACTCCACTTGCAGGCCCACGGTCTTGCACAGCCTTCTCTCGAGCTCACTGGAATGCAATTTAACAAGAAAACAGGAGCATCTACTAAGAGCCACGCAAAGGGAATAACCCCTTGATAGCTTAAAAGGCAAAACACAAACCCCAGGCCAATCCAGAGAGTATTCCAAACTCTCCACTGGGTTGGAAACAGAGCCAAAGATCAGAGCTCTCATTCATAAAATACAACCTAATTTTGTTCTGTTGTGACGCCACTCTTCAAATCCATTTTGGTCTGTTTATGAGTGTTGCTATTAGGCTATGGAAGAGTTTCTCAGAAGGTCTAGCAGTGAAGTCGTTATTATTACTATTGTCATTATTCTCATTATTAATGATTACTGGTGTTATTGGGAAAAATCCTATCTCCATAAACTGCTGATTCTCTCCAGAAATTTTACGTGTCGTCCTCAGAGCAAATAGAATTCATTATAATACACTACAAAGGACTGACCACAATTGCTTAATAAAGTTGTGTCATTCATTAGAAGTGTTGTTTAAAGTGAATACTGCCTGGGGCTGGAAATATTTTTATTGTATAAAGATTTTCTGTGGTAATGGAATTTGACTTACCCATTGTATCTAAAGTTCTGAATTTGTTTCATCACCAACTTGCTGGTAAAGTGGCAGCTATTATTTATTTAGGGTGTGGGACAGACAAGCTTTCCTTCTGAGACCAAATTATTGGCAATTCTTTAATTAATCTACTAGAAGATGAATTGAGACCGCAGGATATTAGTTCCTGCTGATACTCTAAAACATGACACTCTTACATCATAACTAATGCTCAACTCCCTAGGGACATAGCATCCTGAAAATGTTATCCTAAATGAGAGCTCCAGAGTACTAGTTACTACGATGGAACCAAAGTGCAGATCTGACTTATCCGCAGGGCTTTGGAACCGGGGCTCTTTTCAGTCTGTGGGTTATGGCCCCATTTCCAGAAAAAAATCTATCTGAGCCTAATGTAACCTAGCAAATCTTTCAAATGAAATAGCCTTGTGGGAGGCAAGTTGTCATTTTCTGACAAATTATTTAGGGCTCAGCTCAGGTTTCATTCTTTCTTCTTTCCCCACTTAAACCCCCTGCTCATTCTCCATAAGCGTCATTTTCTAATTAAGGAAAATGAAATTTGTAATGTGTAGAAGAGAGACATGACCTCCCTTGTGAGCCAGCCTCGCTCCTCCCCGCACACCATTAAAAAAATAGAATCCAGGGGTGGTTGTTTTTTTAATTGGTATCACTTTGTCTTTAGTGCAAAACACACGGCAATAATTTAGTGAACTTCAGTGTTTCTCTTGTGGCAAATTGATAGCATAATTTTATTATGAGTGGAACAATGACTTCTGGGAGCAGGAGAGATTCTCCCAGAACTACACATAACTCGGTTGACTAAATGTAATACGTGGAGAAAGTAATGAAAACAGAGCTGAGGCTCAGCAAGGACCAGAAGATTTCAGTTCTTGCTCCTGTCAAAAGGCTACTCAATAAATCATACCTAAAGCTTATTTAATGTCAGAAGCCAGTAAGCTGACATAGTGCATCGGGGCGCTCACCTCAGAAAAGGCACATAGGGTCATGTGATCTCTGGTCCCTGGACCCGATGAGGTCATATAATCCTTCTATGGATTTTAATAAGTAACCTATTATGTTCCCTTTGGTGCTAATTATTTTATACTTCATTTGTTTCCTGTTTACTGACATTGCTTTAGTAATTTCATTATGAAGAAATTACAAGGAAAAGTAATCTGTTGGACTTTTACCATTCTATTCCACCGGGAGTTTCTACTTTTTAACATTCTTCTTCTAAACCAGCCCATTCCACTAAACACAGACACAGAAACACTGAATCCATGGGAACATTGGAGGATAACAGGAAACCTGTATATTTAGTAAAGCAAAGAGCCACACTGAGTCACACAGATCCAAGACTATCAAGATTCGGTAACTCCCAGCTAAGAAGGTATTTGGAACTTACCCTATCGAACTTGGCTTCAGGTAACACAGGAAATAAACCAGCTGTGACTAAATGCCATTGTGCTACTTTCTACCCACCTTCATAAAGAGAAAATTTGCTCATGGGCATTGAAAAATACTCGTGCATCCCTTCAACTGCATTGGCAATAAAAAAAGAAGATTTAGATCCACAATTGGGGGGAAAAAAAGGGGGGGGAGGGAGGCTTTCTTGGCCCAGTGAAATCCTTATGCACTTCACTTCATACATTACATTGAGTATTCTCATCTACCAGACTACTAGATTGGGAGTCCCCTCTTTGGAAGAGGGTGCATTCTGAATTTTAGAAAACAATGTGTGGAGACAAAGAAAGCTGCCCATGTGTTTCATTCTTTTCAAATGAAATGAAACCCAAAGCCTAGGTTTAAAATAGATAGCAGTTTAACCATGAAATTGCCTAAATGTCAATATCAGACAGGTGAAAGTATGCAGATATCTGTGACCATCTCTATGAAGAAGATCTATCAATCAATAATGAAAAAGGAATTTTCTCTGGCAGTCATTCTCACGATACACTCTTAGTCAAGAATGGCCAGGTCTTTCCTTAAGAATTGAGCTGAAACCATTAAGCCATGAGCATTAAGGAGATTTTTCACCTGTGGGCTCTGAGGGAGAGTTGAATCCAGGTCTTTGGGGATTAATCCACTATCCCACCCCACTCCTTTAGTAATTACTGCTGAAGTTTTTGCTTATCTAAAGGCACTAAGGAAGTTTGGACCTCAAGAGGTCAACATTAAACAGCCTGAGACCACAGCTTGCAGGGACTTATCTAAAAGATAAGCTGTATCTAGAGACAGATGGGAAATCTCATCTCCCTCAATGTTTACCTTGCAAGGGAAAAAGAAAGAACCTTGCATGTGTTTCAACCCCAGTGGAGAATTAACGATTCTGGACAAGGGCAGGGAGTTAGCTGCAAATCTATATTGAATGTTCAGTCAGCAGTAATGATTCTGATTCACGCACAAAACCTAAACAGACAAAACCAGAAACAAGGTTTTCTATTATGATTACAATAAAGCAATGATGCAGGGGGAAAAAATGAGAAGAAAACAAAAGTCTTCTTAAACCAAGAAGTCTGTCTCTATTTTTGTACCCACCCTGGTTTCGAATAATTCTGCAGATAAAACCATGATTTTCCTTGTTTTTAGAGAACAGAGGAAATAGTTGTGAGTGTCATGAATTGGATAGAATTTCTGGGGTAAGCACTGGGGGGTGCCACCTAGCTGACACTCACTCTCTAATACTTGAAAAACCCAACACAATGCAAACAACAGCAGCAACAACAAAACAAATCCTTAAGATCAAGAGGTTAATAGGACCTACATTTACTCATTAACAGAGCAGATTCTGAATTAAGTAATTTTTGGAAGACTGCTCTCCAATGAATGAATGCATGAATGAATGAGTGAAGTGAATGAGGATCTTGTCTAAAGGCTATTCAAAAAGTACTTACTTCTCTGAGAGCGAATTTTTGGAATAAATTTTCAAAACACTCTCTACTGGGGGGTAACGGAAGAAATGAGGAAAAAAGACTTACCGAAAAAAGCAAAAGATGTGGTAAAAAGAACTGAGAATTCAGAACCAAGCTGGAGCCACTAAGACTCTTATTTTTAAGAGTAAAGAATTTAGAGAAAGTAAATGACACAATATTTGTATATTCTGTCTTTTCACCTTTGTTGTAATAGCTTCAAATAAGGCCTCTGTTTACTTTTACACGCATCTTTCTCTTTTCTGCATTCTAGAAATAAGTTGTGGAGTGCAATTTGAAAATTCCTTTTCACTGAATTGTTTAAAATAATACAGCACTGTCGATCTGTGACTGGGGTTAGGAATACTTGCTGAATCCACTGCTATGCGATAATTTTGTAATATTTTCAATAACTTGTCTTCATTCTTTTGTATTTTAAAGTAAGTAAATAGCAAGCCAGTATCATCCTAACTTTAACATCATGTAACCCACTGAAACATAGACTTTTATTTCTGTGTTACTTTGAGAAACCATGTAGATCATGCCAATTGAGATGGATAAAGGACTTATTTGAGCAAACCTTGTCTCTTTTCCAAATACTGGTATAATGAAGTGCAGAAGTAGGTAGAGCCTTGCGCCGAACACAGGACTTGTCTGTGGAGTTCATTGTCCTCATCAGTGAAAGAGAGGGGCTAATTTTAAAAAAATCTTCAAATATCAAAAATAAGTCTGCATCTTTGGCCGAATTTCTTTCCATATTTAGGGGCTCTTGAAAAAAATGGTAACTTTCAGCACGAGAAATGTTATCCTCACAAAAGTTCTCTCATTTAAATATTTTTGTGAAGGGGCAATTTTTGGAACTGTTTCAGAAACTTCTTACACTCCTTTTTTGTTGTTTCGTGTTTTCTCTGTAGTGCTGTACTTTCCTCTAAACGAGGAACTTTCCCCCCCTTATTGGCATTCCAACCCAGCAAAGAAATATGCATCCTGAGATAATGCTGCCAGCTTGCTATGAAAACCATATTTCATTCTTTCTTTGCAGAACTAAAGGGAAAAGCACAAAGGAGCTGGTATAATTGAATGTAAAGGATTGCAGCAAACCTCCCCTTTGAGTCCCCCTCGCTGGCATCCCCTTCCTTTATTTCCTCCTCTACTCCTTTTGTTTACCACTTTTAAAAGGCTCTTGCTGCGTCTGAGCCTGCGTGCCCAAATTCGGACTGAATCGCAATTTCTGGAAGTGGTCCTCCCATCCCTACAGGATAGAAGGTGTCTAGAGATGCTGTGTGTGATGAGGCAGCAGGTCGGAGGCACAGTAAGCACCTTCCATGTTTCAGATCAGCGTGGGAATTTCACGAATCTGCTACAGGAAGTCAAATGAGGAAACATGGTAATCATCCCCCTTACTCAAAACCGTCCTGTCATGTGTCGATGCCCTGGTCACCCGGCACCCGCCCCTTTACGTCTGCTGTAGACAGAGCAAAATAAAGTCCATTTGCATGTCAGGGCCATCCCTCTGGTCAAACATTAATCATGTGTGTGCTCTGCTTTTCGTGTTTTAGTCTTTGCTCCGACCCTTCTGGTTTTCCTCGCAGAAATAATCGCAGGTCTCCAAGAAATGACGATAGGACCATGGAGACAGAGTGACTGGGACCTGAGCAGAGAGGGACACACTGGTGGCCCCTACTGCTGGCACAGACTTACTTCTTTCACCCCGTGAACGACTGTCGGTAAGAACACACTCTGGTTCAGCAAAAGACCTCACGGGGCTGGTTGGCACCACACCCCTTGGCATCTCTGCCTCCTCCCGTGGTCACTGATTTTTTTCCGGCACAGGAGGCCCTCTGAAAGAGAAGCGTTTCACCTCAAGCTCACCAAAGAGGAGTTCAAAAGCATGCTTTCTTTGTATTCACTTCCTCAGCATGGGCAGAGTTTCAGCACATTACATGCTGACAATGAATCCGGCACCTCGCAAATCTGACTTGGGATTCAAATGGATTTTTATTCAGAAACATAGATGTTACTTGGAAATAATCGCCGAAGATGGCGGCTATGTGTTTAACAAATGGCCACGGTGGAAACTGCTGAGCAGAGAGAGGATGTTTAGTCCGGCAGACTTGTTCCCTTCAGGTTCATCTCAACTCCACCTCCCTGGTTTATCACTCCCTCCTTCAAGTCTTTTTCTCTTGAGATAAAGGTGTCCAGCTGCCTCGGTACCTCATTTAGGCTTCCTGCACCACTGGCCAATTACTCCATATGTTTACTACGAAATTATTTTACTCGATTCCCACCTTACTCTTGATGTCCTAATATCATGATGTATTTCCTGTGTTCCTTGCTGTGGGATGACAACACAGACACCTTTGAAAGTGACTTCTCTTTGCTGCTAAAAAGTGCACCTCTTTTGCCACTTACCCAGCCTCCTACTGATTAGGCTTCACACTGGGTTAGGGGAGTCACTGACCTACGGCCTGAAACTGACTCCCCCCGCCCCCGCCCCCCGGGCTCCTGGCTTTAAGCCCACCTTGATTGCCCTTCACGTGTAAGCAGCAAAGAAAAGCATCTGGGCACCCAAATTTATCTTGACCGAAGGATTCTGGAGAAGGATTGCTTTCCTTAGGCTACCACTCTGTTTCTGTCTACATTTTAATCAGGGCTGGGAAGTTCTAACTGTACTACCTTTTCTTTTCAGAGTACTTTTAACCTATGTCATGTCTTCACACACAAATTCTTTTGTCTCTACATCATTCTATTTCCCACTCAAGAAAACCAAGTCAGCTGGTAGTTAAGGAGCTTTGGCAAAGGGAAGAGAAGAAGGCCAGAAAGAGAAAGGGGTTCCCAAGAAAGCTTTCCGGGCACAGTACTTAAGCCCCCACTGAATGAGCTTCTATATATGGTGGAAAAAATCATCGGTGTGGCCACACTGAAAGAGACAAAACAAAACTGTCGCCTTCCCTAAGGAGATTCTACAAAGTGGATGTCCGATTATTGAAAGCTATTAGGCCTAGAATGACTGTTGGAAGACCAGTGATGCAAAGGGGGGGCGAACAAGGCACAGATATTTAATATCCTCAGTTCGAGAGGCTGTCCAAGGACATTTAATCTATCACACAAAGGAGCTCTCTGAAGTACCTGCGGCTGAGAAGTTCTTTGAAATTTAAGTTTTGTGCATTTTTATTTGGGGCCCTGGAGGCAGCCTTCTATCAAGAACATAAGTCCTTTATTCCTAGTTAACCTGTACTCTGGAAGTCATCCTGTGGATTTTGCTTGTTGGTACAGAAAGAGGATATAATTCCTGTAGTGACAGGAGTTTTTAAAAGTCCAGTACTTCTTCCTTTTAAAATTAACCTGGAAATAGGAACTTCAAAATTAATATTGTAATTCAGGCACGGCACTGAGGAAAGTTACATGAGAACACGGAAATACCATGATTCCTCTCACTGTACTTTTCGACTGAGGGATTTTAACTGTCATATTTCAATGATTATTATTGTCAAAGAGGTATGATTGCACCCCAACAAATTATTCAAGCAAGAACTTCCTCATTAAAAAATGTTTAAAAAATGTTTTGTCAATGATGTTGTAAGCAGGTCTCCTAAGGAAATACCAGAGAGTTAATAACCAAAACTTTCCTTCAAGAAGTCTAACGTTCACAGCTATTTGAAGCCACTTACCTCCTAGGGTTCCCTAATCTTACCTCCCTGGCATCAAAGAACTCTACAAAAAAAAAAACAAACCCCACAAAAAAGGATCATCTAAGAAACTACAAAAGCCTATCTTTGTTTAATACAGACGCGAAGCACATATACGAGAAGATGGATGTTAGCTGAACCCACTATAGTGATCGTTTCACAGTGTGTGTGAATGGAATCATCATGTTGCATACCTTAAACTTACGCCAATTATTTCTCAGTAAAATTGGGGGGAATAAGAAAAAAGAGATTTTTAAAGGGCTGAACACAGGTTAGTAGATAGTGAATATTAAATCAGTGATGGCAAAATAAATTAGATATAATAGGCTTGTGAGCTCCATGAGAGCAAGAATTATGTCTCCTGCGCCTATAAAATCACCAATTTCTAGCCCATGTACATGCTCAGTAGAGATTACTCACAGAATGTGGAAGAAAAGGAAGCGATGCATGGAAAGTTTTCTGTCCTAAAATGTTATTTCCCCTTAAAAATGTCTACTTTACCTTGAAAGAAATTGCCGTTCTAGTTTGTAAGCTCTTTAATAACTTCTTTATTGGTATCATTGTAAGGAACCCTATTTCTCGTCTTTACGATTTATTAACTATGTTAATAAATAGATGGCATCTATCGTATGTGCCAGCATTTCTTGAAGTCCTACAACTATATACAACATATATGGCCATTGTCCCCACTTTACAGATGAGGAAACTAAACCTCAAAGGGGTTAAGTCCTGTGCTGAAGGTTAAACATCCGAGTCCTGGCGGAACCACGATTTTACCTCTACAGAGCCTGGTTTGGGAGCCTGAGTGCGTACCTCCAATGCCAAATCACCGTTCGAGCTTCAGTCAAATTATACCATGTTTACTCCTCCCTTGTGAGGAGGTCATTCAGCCTGAGGGCATGCATGTCTTTGCTGTTTTCTCCCCTCCTAATGCATGTGTGCTGGCTCTTCTAACCAGCAGAGAAAACCAGTCTTCCCACTTGTGATTAGCTTTAGCGATGAGGTATAGAAGATCTGGTTTTCATGGTTTAAAAAAAAAAAAGGTCTTAATTAGATGACTGATTCTTTCTGTACTTCTGAGGGCTAACTGTAAGCAAAAATGACTCGGGGTCATAAACACCACTCTTCCTGCAATCATATTTGATTTGCTTGTACCATCACTGTTCGCATACTCCCTAGTGTAAATACGTTGGAAAAGCCCATTATGATTATTTCTAACACTGGCCGCTAAGATAAAACAATCTGTAATTCCCTTAATTATCTCCTAAACTTCCTTTTGGCTTATTGCTTCTGAAATTACTGACTGAGCTGAACAGGTCTGTTTTTATTGCTCGTGTCAGGTGCGTGGAACCATGCTCCA
>NW_027529436.1:1148975-1179353 GCF_008692635.1 Crocuta crocuta
AATAAATTCTACAAATAACAAAAATGAAAACAAGGACTCATTGCAAGAGTGTATGGATACACATCAGTCACGTCAACATCTGGGGTGTCGGTTCTTTACACGGTGTGTTCTTTTTGGCGTGTTTAGCCTTGCTCACTGTTTGATGTGTTTGCTCAAGGCAGGTCTGACAAAACACGGGTGCTGTGGTGTGTGTCTGTGAAAGAGAGGGGCAGAGGCACACACATACCCTCACACACACACAAGATTTAGATGAAATTAAGGGTAGGGTGTTAAGGAAGCAGAAGAGTAGAAAGCTGATGTCAGTGGAAAGCCAGTTCCTTCAGGTAGAACGATAAATTCTGATCAAATAACAAGAATTCTTTCCAGTGTTCTAGTAGAAATTTAGTCAAATGACCACAAAATTACATAAACAGTGCACTTTATCTTGGGAATCCCTGAGCAGTACTTTCACTATGAGAACAGTTGCAAATTCCATCCACAATCATTAAAAAAATTGGGACCTTACCAAATTCACCTTGCACAGATGGCTTTTTTTTTTAATTAATAGGGAAGACCATAATAACTTTAACTTATTTAAATAACGTTCTGTGGTTTCTGAACATTCATGATTCTATGCCCCTTTTATACATGGAGTGGACTGTTTATCTGAAAGTGTTCTGGCAGTCAGCCACTATATTTCTAAAATTAAAAAAGGGACAGAAAACAATCAGCTTTCAGAGGAATTGGAACCATGGCAATGTGTTTTGGATTAATTTACAAATATATGTATATATTTAAGGCCTAACTGTAGAACTAGAGAATTTCTACTACATGGTCTATCATACGCATTCTTCTACTTTATTAGAGCAGACATCATATTGAAATAATAAACATGGGAAGCCTTCACTTCTTCTTTGATGTATATTACTAAATGTCTGACTGGCTCAAATTTAAAATAAACTTTGGTATGTTTGCACTTGAAAACTGGAAGTAGACCACAAGCAGTAATTTGTTGTCAGTTTCCATATTCTTGGACTAAAGCTATAGTTTAGTCTGTTCACTGTTGGGGGCCAACCCACTCTGGTCCAGTGGCCCAGAGGTGGCTCAACTTACTTTTAAGAACACACACCGTAACATAATAGCGATGATGATGATTCCCTTCATCAAGAAAGAACCAACGTAGGTCAAAGTTTTTCACTTCCCAAAATAGTTCTAAAGCCACTGGTGAATAGAAGTGAGTCACAAAGATCCCCTTACTCTGAATATCAACAGACAACTGTCCAGAAAGTTAATAAGACATGTATGGCTCACAACTCCACGTAGATAAAGAATATATTTAATTGCCTCTTTTTCTAAAGACTCATTATCATATTTATTCAAGATGCTAACCTTAGTTAGAACTTCTCCCCCTCACTCCTTTTCAGGTTAACCTACCTGGTTTATCAAGTACATGGGAACATCTCCAATATCCTTAGAATACATCAGTGGAACAGGTTTTAGGTGAAACTATTTAATAACGATTTGCTTTTGTGATTAACCTCTCTACAATAATGTCCAAACTGGAAATGATCTGTCATCAATTTTATTCTATGTTGAAAGGATTTATACTGATGTTTAAAAATACTTCAAGTGATATTTCTAATCATCTCATGAATTAGAAGTACAGGATAAATGAAAATGCTAGTACTTGGGCTATTTCCAATTTTTTTACCCTTCTATCAACTGAACCATAGTTAAATAAAATGTGAGGTTCTCATAAAAAAAGTTTTTCCCATATAGTGTTGAGCAAACTGTAGAACATGTAGGACATGTATTAATTTTTTTGTAAAACAGATACATGAATTCATAGATTAATTGAACATATATAATATATATATGTGTGTATATATATCCTTGTAATAAAAGAAAACCATCTGGAAAATCACACACCGATAATGGTTCATGTTGTGTAGGGTAGGCGGTAGAGGCTTTTACTTTTTGTTTATAGATACACTATACTGTCTCTCCTTGTACTGCCTCAAACAATTTTTTAAATACAATAGGAATTTTAAAATTAAAATTGTAATTTATACACTCTGCATTGAAATATTTTTTAAATGTTTATTTATTTTGAGAATGGGGGAGGGGCAGAGAGAGAGAGAGACACAGAATCCAAAGCATGCTGCGAAGAAGCAGAATCCGAAGATCAGGACATGGGGTTTGAACTCAGGAACTGTGAGATTATGACCTGAGCCAAAGTTAAATGCTTAACCAACTGAGCCACCTAGGCGCCCCACTCTGCATTTTTAAAGCACCGTAGTAATTTAACATTTTTATTAAGCTAGATATTCTTTTACGTTACGGCAACGATCTGACTGGATAATTTTTCAAAGCAGAACATCTCTAGGATAAGTCTTGCCTCTTGAGTTACTTTCCTACCCAAGGACTTTGACTCACTTGCTGGCCTCTGAAGCCTACTGATGAGCTAGCTCTTTGAAGACCAACGTGCAATTCGTCAAATTACTTCTGCAATGATATAATGTAACCATTAAGACAAATGACCGAATAATTTGTTGAGCAGGTAAGTCTTAGTCTGAGCAAAACCTTGGAAACTGATCATTGTGACGACCGCCTCCTTTCCTTCAATCTGCTCCAAGACACCACTCATGCTACAGAATTAATCCAGGTGACTTAGATTTTGATGGTGCCACTAGGATATGGAACCCTCTGAGCAATTTTCCTAAGATGGACAATAAAATCGCATCCGGGTGAATATCCATGACAGCTCTAGGACTGTGCTTCCTGAACTTGGGTACAAGTAGAGGTGCTGAAGACTGCCCTTGAGTAAGTACGTGTGCATTTTCCTGGAATGTCAAATGTGTTCAATGGCCATGAATTTAACATCTCTTTCTTATGTAAACAAAAATTCCTCTGTTCTAACTGTAATGTATATAACAAATACAATTCTCAGGTGAAACAAGAAAGAATGAATATGTTTAAAACCCATCACATCCTCACAACTGAAAATAATCTCCTTTCCACTACATTCATGTTGTAATTTACTTGGCATTTGTAAATTTTAGCCTTTCATTGTCATGTCTTACTTGTATACCTTGTCTTCATTAAGGATAACTTTCAAAGGGTAAAGTTCTGGGCTTTTTAAACTTTTGTTAATTCTCCCCAACTCCATCTGAGTGCTTCTAAATATTTGTAGCAAAAACGAATAACAAACAAAACAGACATTAAGTTCTCAGTCAAGCTGTTCTGTCACCTTGAACAAGACTGTGCCTGGAACCTAGTCTGGAAGGTAAAATGAAGAGGTTAACAAAGCTCTACAAGGGTTGTAAAATATCTATAGAGATTATAATAAACACACACACACACACACACACACACACACACACACTCACACACACCCTCAAATTATCTGTGCTTTGAATCACTACCTCTGGAGGCAGTAAAAACCCTTCCCTCTTCCACTGCCAAACTAACTTCTTGTTTCTCACTGAAGCTCTTCTACATGAAACATGATGTACCTCTTGCTTTGTGTTACTATTCGTAAATGTCTGCATTTTATGGGTGTCTTATTCCCCATCCCCAGTTCTTGAGATCAGAACCACAAAATAATAGAGTAAAAAGATCCTTTAGACCGAACTTTGGCCTGGGACCTAATTTATGTAGATGAGGAAACCAAGACTCAGGGGTGTAAGTAACATATGCCAGGTCACAGAAACAGGCAGTGGTAGGAGGGGAGAACCACCTGCTTGGTGGAGGTCTTTCCACTGCAATGTTCAAGTTTTTCACTGAAGTATCCTTCCCCTTTCTTTTGGTAATAGTACCTTGATTTTTCCTCAGGCATGTGTTCAATGGTGGTCAAGTGACCAGGCTTAGTCAGTCAACATAGTTAATCATTCTGTCTGCAATGAACATGAAACCCAAGTTAGGCATCAGTTGGACTGTCAATCACAGGTGTTCTCTTTTCACTGAAGTTAGTCAGTAGAACATGTGCCTAGAGTTGCTGATGTCGTTGTTGCCACCAAAATGAAAAAGCCTGACTGAGGATGAAGCCCATGCAGATTAAAGTAGAGCCAATAAAGAATAAATTCCTGACATCATTTCTGTACCTGGATACAGCTGTACCTAAAGCTAGGACCTTTTACCTTTCAGTTACTCGAGCCAATAAATTAGTCCTGACTAATGCACATGGCATGACTTAGATTATCTGGAATCTTCTCAGTTTCTTCCTTTACCTGCTCCAGCTAAAAAGGATTATTGTTTAAAAAAAGAATAAAAAATAAGGAAGGAGGAGGAGGAAGAGGAAAAGAAATGAACCATTTTGCTTTCACCTAGACCTGCAGACTGATCAAACTGGATAGAAATCTTGAGGATTTGGAAATTTTTAAAAATTTATAAGGGGCGCCTGGGTGGCTCAGTTGGTTGAGCATCTGACTTTAGTTCAGGTCATGATCTCGCAGTTCGTGGGTTTGAGCCCCAGGTCAGGCTCTGTGCTAAGAGCTCAGAGTCTGGAGCCTGTCTTCAGATTCTGTGTCTCCCTCTCTCTCTGACCCTCCCCTGCTCACGCTGTCTCTCTCTCTCTCTCTCAAAAATAAATAAAAACATTAAAAATTTTTTTTAAAAAGTTTATCAGGCTTGTGATCACAATACGTTAAAAAAATGACCTAACATGGAAGACAGAGGTTTAAGCATGTATATAAAACCCGGAATTAAAAAAATATATAAATTAGAAAAGCAAAGTATAAGGGAGAATTCTTACAGTGTTTCCTAAAATGACCAGACAGAGAGTACATTTCAGTATGTTTCTTGTATAGAGTTGAAACCCTTAAGGAAAATGATAGAAATTTACTAATCAAAATACCTGAGACTCAAACACCTTACAGGAACCAAAAGGCTGTGATGACGCAAAATGACAGAACTTTCACACTTTGTTTCATTAAAACTCCCTGCTGCTGAAAGAGAATGCTTTTCACAAAATTCCCTTCCATTTCCATGAATCTGGCATGTCCATCACAGCCAGTCCAAACACTGAATAACCCGGTGGAAAATCCTCTCCAGCCAGAGGTAGTTGCTCTCTCTAAAACTTTCACAGTGCTTTCTCTCCCCTCTTGTGTTTTTATTCATTCCACTGTGTGTTTTCTGTATGTCTGTGTACATGTGTTGTATACTTCACTGGACTGCAAAAGGCAGAGTTCAGAATGAAAAGCACTTAGCGCAGTGTTTACCACATAATAGCTGCTCAATACGTCCTTGTTTGTGATACACTGCTTCTGAAATTTATAATGTTTTCTACTAGAAAGGACTGATGGTGCTACGTATATAATATATAAATACGCAGATAAAAATGGAAAGATTCAGATAGACATTTAACTGTTTTACTGACAAAATATTTGCATATTTGAAAACCTCTACCAAATTTTTCAGTTTTCATCCAGATGTTTGGTGTCATGGAAACCCAGATTTCAGATTTAAATTAGTTGGTTGGGCTTTTGTTTTTATTTTTTTAATGCCATATGTTTATTTGAGATGAAGAAAATGTGGCTCTTTCAGGAGATTCATTTCCATTTCGGTTTACATAGAAGTAAAGAGACTGAATTATAATAATCATGTTTTAAAGTTCAGAAAATGTTTGAGAGGTTTTTCATAATAGCCAGATCCTAAGAGATGAACCACAGTTGATATTTAGAGCCATGGAGGAAGGTGTCATTAAAAAGAGTGAAAAGAAAAGTGCTCACGATCCCGCAGATGAGCTAAAAGAATACTGAATGAGCCTGATGGATCATTCAGAGATTTTAAGACCAGTTTTTAAATTTATTATTATCAAGATTTAGATAGAACAGTGAAAAGGGATTTCTTATGAAACCAAAGTTAATGACAGAAATAGAAAAAAATAAGTCTTGGGCCAAAGTATAAATATTTTTTGCATCTTCAAGAAGAAATGTTACATACACATATTCTAATGGTATAGAGGGAGTTCATAGGAGCATGAAATTAAGTGAAGGTTAGATATTCACCAATACCCATACTACTTCTAAACTTCCAAAAAGACACAAAAAGTGTTAGAAAAACATATGACATTTGCAGATAGGAGTCAAAATTTTAAGCAGAATGAGTATCATTATTTTCCTACTGATGGAGACTTAAAAGCTGAGTGCAGTCTTATTTTGAAAATAACAGAAATATGTTCCTAGGGCTAGAGAAAGATAATTTTTATTTAACATTTGTTAGGACGCTCCCATGAGCTGCTTGGCCATGCGTGTTACGCTGCCTACATGGCTAATGGGCAATCTTACCAAATGAGCCAAAGGCCACAAATAAGGCCTTGACTCATTTAACGATCATTTCACATTTCCACACTATGACCAAATTAATATTTTATGGGACAGCTCAGTTCTATAGCCAGACCACTTTTCCAAAAAATTGAATTTTGTGCTTATTTATTTTATGGATCATTTGTTGAAATAGATTTCAAAACAGGTTTAGGCTATTTAGATTTTTCAGTGAACTGCAAAAGAAAAACAGAGTTTTAGAAACTAGAAAGGACAGGAGCGTCACCTCACTCAAACCTTATTTTGTGTCTAACAAAACTGAGGTCAACTGAGGAGAACTTGCCGAAACCTTGTTGTTGGCCTGGCCTCCTCCTTTTTTAAGATGTCCTTGGTTTCCCTAGCAAGGAGAAATTTCATGCTTACATAATCTCAAAGAACATTTTATTTCTAAACATTTTTTAAATGTTTATTTTTTTGAGAGAGCGACAGAGAGAGCATAAGTGGGGGAGGGGCAGGGAGAGAGAGGGATACACAGAATCTGAAGCAGGCTCCAGGCTCTGAGCTGTCAGCACAGAGCCCGAAGCGGAGCTCGAACACATGAACTGTGAGATCACAATCTGAGCCGAAGTCAGAGGCTTAATGCACTGGGCCACCCAGGCGCCCCCAGGGACATTTTATTTCTACCTAGGAGTTGTAGATACCAATAGCCAGATTTTATACTGTAAGTTTCTTACCACCCATGTTCCATATGTTCTTATATCACCCTGTATTTCTCCATTTGCCACACCACTGCCTTGCAAATACTTGCTGGTCTATCTCTCCCATTAGACTCTATGCTCCTTGAGAGCAGAGACAAGCTACACATATTTTACCTCTAGAATCTAGCTCACTGCCTAGCATGCAAGAGGCATTGCACGCTCAATCTCTCTCTCTCTCTCAACAAAACAAAAAACAAAATTAAAAAATCTTTAAAAATTAAAAAAAGCAACTCATTAAAAAAAAGCAACAACGCTGCATGTTGAATTAATCAAGTTTGAGGATGCAAACAAACAAATTCTTTGCAACCTAAAAATGCTATTTTGGAAGGCAGCTATGCTCACCACTATACCACCAACGCTACAAAGGCTATTTTGAAATCAGAGAGGTTGGTTGAGGTGAGAGCTGAAGAGCAAACGAGAAGAGAGATTTAAGGAAGGAGACACTCAAAGAGGCAAATAATACCCAGATTTTATAGCCTCAAACATGCAACAGGGAAAACCAGCTCTCATTTAAATGTTTTTATTTATTTATTTTTTTTGGGGGGGGGGGAAGGGCAGAGGGAGTGATAGAGAGACAGAGACAGAGGATCCAAAGCAGGCTCTGTGCTTTCAGCAGAGAGCCTGATGCAGGGCTTGAACTCATGAACCGTGAGATCATGCCCTGAGCCGAAGTTGAACACTTAACTGACTGAGCCACCCAGGTGCCCCCATCTCTTATTTAAAACAAGAGTAAAATTTTATGTATGAAAAGAACTGAGTAAAACTTGGCAAATTCAGAGGGTGACATTAAAAGGCTGTGGAAAAGAAATTAGTACATGGGACTTTTCATTAACATTTACTATCTCTTCCTGTTAAAAAGGCTAAGGGGTTGCTTTAAACAAGGATCTGAATGAAGTATGCGGTAGAGAGTTATATAATGTCTAGACAACAGAGATACTTGTATCTAATCTTATGACAACAATCCTACTTAGCAGGCCCAGACACAGTGCCATAAGAGACTGAATTAGAAGGAAATGAGGATTAGTGATTAGTCCATTACATTTCTTTACGAACATGAAAAATAATATGGATAAAAAAGTGGGGTAAAGTTTACATGCTATAATAAATAATTCCAGTATGTTTAGTCTAATTTTATTTGTGCAGCCTATGCTATAAATAATTTTGTCTGATTTACCTTAAGAATGTATTGCAAGTCCAATCTGACAAGAGAAAGCTACCATAGACTTAAAGAGGAAGTTGTTGTTTAAAGAAACTGAAGGTTATCTTTTTTCAAAAAGGTTATTATCTCTAGAGTAAGCAATGGAAATGTTTTGGATATTATCTTCTTTGCTCATCTCAGGGTACAGGATAAGAGCATGGGGTTAATGATAAGTTTAAAAGTCATAAAAGTAAGAAGAAAGTAGCTGTAAAGGAAGGACTTCTTGGGATGGGCAGCAGTGGTTAAAAATCTTATACCAGATTATGGAAAAGGCTTCAGTCAGGGTGGCTCTGAGGAATCAGAACTCCTTTATAAGAATTAATTCTTTCACTTTACAGTTCACCAAGATAAACACACTAAAGTGTTGAACACTGGCATTAGAAACTTGGTTCAGAAGTTCCAAACTGACTTCTTCTGTAACATATACATGAGCATTGTATACAACTATGCACTTAGCTGTATTCTCTAAAAAGGTGGGTTGGGGGGGGCAGGTGGTTAAAAAAAACAAAACTTGACTTTTTTCCTGTTTAATTATAACCCCATGTTCTTAAATGTTTTGGAATTTATGTGATTTCTGAGAACATGGGAGAAAGATCATTATCAGTCTGTCCACAGACTATGAAAAAGTCAAAGATATTACCCAAGTGTTTACCTTAGTTATTCATGGCACCAGTGGATACAACTCATACCATAATAAGAAGACTATTAACTGGGCCATCAAAAAAGATCAGTTAGCAGTATTTATTTTGGAATTCCCCACAGTTTTATCTTATCAATTTGTTTTTCCTTCCCTTTTTTAAAGCTGCCTGTTTAGTGAAAGTTAACTGAATCAAGATGGAGACAGAACAAGGTGCTGTCACATTTATCTGTCTTTGTGCAGATACTGGCC
The DNA here is from genome assembly GCF_008692635.1 of Crocuta crocuta. Lineage (NCBI taxonomy): Eukaryota > Metazoa > Chordata > Mammalia > Carnivora > Hyaenidae > Crocuta > Crocuta crocuta. Next base: position 1,158,063 of record NW_027529436.1, read on the forward strand.
CATTACTATTTCCCCTAAACTTTATTTTTTTAAAGTTTGTTTATTTAGAGAGAACGAGAGAGAGAGAGAGAGAGAGCACACGCACGAGCAGGGAAGGGGCAGAGAGAGAGGAGAGAGAGAATCCCAAACAGGTACTGTACTGTCTGTGCAGAGTTCGATCCACATGGGGCTCAAACTCACACACCTTGAGATGATGACCTGAGCCTGGATCAAGAGTTGGACACTTAACCTACTGAGCCACCCAGGTGCCCCTCACCTAAACTCTAAAACACACAAATACTTTAAATAATCAGTGATTCTAAGCAGATGAAAACAATCACTTTATGCATTTCCAATTTGTGTTTAGAGCAAATCAATTAGAACACCTTTAAAATATCTTTCAACATACGAATATGTTTCTTCTCATAATTATGTAACATTATCAATGATCTAATAATCCACATCATAACCAAACAAAATGAAAAAAATATGTACATATAAATATGACTCTTCATGAGTCTGGATATTTATTGACTAAACATTGACTCATTCAAGATAAAAGTGATTAAATATTGAAATGTGTCATTTGACAATATTTCACCTTTTAAAAATGTTTTTTTATGTTTATTTTTGAGAGAGACAGAGAGAGAGAAGTAAAAAGGTTGAGCAGGGAAGGGGCAAAGAGAGAGGGAGACACAGAATCCGAAGCAGGCTCCAGGCTCTGAGCTGTCAGCACAGAGCCCAATGTGGAACTCAAACTCATAAACCATGAGATCATGACCTTAGCCGAAGTCAGCCACTTAACTGGCTGAGCCACAGGCACCCCGACTGTATTTTACCTTTTACTACCATAATGTATTGTTATGCTGAGTAAATCCAAATGAATTAGAAACTTATAGACCAAAAGAAAATAAAGACACAAAAATTCAAAGTTTTCATGGTAAAACAATAAGAATATATGCTAATATATGTGTATAGCTTACTTAATTATTATACATGGCTACTTTCTTCCTGAGTTGGACAGCAAATTAGAAAATACTGCGAAAAGGTTACTCATAGCTTGGGTAGTCAGGCTGACCTCAGCAGAAAGTGTTTTTCTAATTACCTCTCTACTCTGTTTTCATCTGCTTATCAACTTGGATAAAAGAGGAATGGAATAATGAAGAACATATTAAAAATATGTATATGTGAAATTACTGCATTGGCTTTGTGTTTTTGAATCTATTAAGTGACAAGATTTTATAGAAAGCAATAGCTTTCTTATATTCTTATTCCTTATTCCTCTTGATATGTAGAAATTGGTAACATATCTGTATAATCTCAGGAAGAAATATTTCTATTTTTCCATAAAAATCTTACAAGGATTTAAGAAGCCCTAAAAATGTCTGCCTCCATAGAAACTGGACTTTAAAAGGAGAAACCTTTAGTGTAGCTGACTTCAACTAGTATGAACCAGTATGGCCAGATCTGTTTTAATGCACTGAGCATACATTCTGACTGCTGGTGACTGTTCAGTAGTTTGGACATCACCCTTGACTTTTCTACATAATGGACAGAACCCTCTAACATTTCTGATACCTGCTTGGTATGTTGTACCTTTGGGAGATGAAGTTAAGTTTAACCCATACTCTATTATATTTTATTTCTTTTTTAAGAGCATAAATATTTTAGCACAAGGTGAGTTGACCAGTTGACCATAAGAGCGTGGTAGGGTTTTCATTTGAAACAGGGTAGTTTGAGGTAAAGTCTGAAGGTACCTTCACTACTCGTGTGTTCTGGACTAAATCATATGCATTATTTAAATATCTAAAAAATTTAAATACTCTTATTTGAGTAATTGGAAATATACCCTCATAGCAACATAAGCTGAGTGGGTTTAGTTTTCTAAGAAGTTAAAATACTTAAGGATTGCCACATGGCAAGAAATAAGACACAAATGGCCTTTAGATTCTAGCAGAAAATCATTAAGGAAATGCAAGGTTAGTATTCTTATGTATATACCATAGGAGTGTTGATGACACTTTATCTAAATACGAATATTTTCTAAGAGAGAGAGAAGAGAGGGTAAGACATAAATAGGAGGAACCAAAAGTTGTCTCAAAGAGGTCAAAAGTATGGATAGAAATCACCATCCAACTTTTATCTCTGCGTCCCCATATAAAATCATGACTTGGATTTGGCCTAGATATTGGAGAAAACTAGATTACCAAACTCTCCTCCTTTGAACAGTACCAGCTGACAATTAGTATTCATTTAACATCAAGTCTGACTTGGCAGAAACTGAAGGAAAGACTTTACAATTTAAAATTTTCATACAGTGTACAAGAAAGAAAGTCATGAGGAAAAAATGTATAAACCACTCTTTGTAAGGTATTCATCTTTTTTCTAACCTAACCAGACAATTTTGAAATGGTCTGAAAATATACTGTTATAAAGAAGATATAGACCTATGTATATTTTTATCATAATGATATTTGTACCATTCTATAAACAAGGATCGATAGCTGCTAGATTCTGGATTTGATATTTAAGAGGTCGGGCATCTAAGGGGTGTCTGCATGGCTCAGTCAGTAAAGTGTCCAACTTTGGCTCAGGTCATGATCTCACAGTTTGTGACTTAGAGCCCCACATAGGCCTCTGTGCTGACAGCTCAGAGCCTGGAGCCTGCTTTGGATTCTGTGTCTCCCTCTCTCTCTCTGCCCCTCCCCTGCCCATTCTCTCTCTCTTCCCCTGCCTGGTCTCTCTCTCTCTCTCTTTCTCAAAAATAAACAAACATTTAAAAAAATTTTTTTTAAAAGAGGTCAGGCATCTTGAGCAATGGAAAAACAGAGATTTAGACTGGTATTTAGACATTTGACTTGTTGTTTTCTTTTTTCTTCCTTGAGCTCCTGAATACATTCTCCCTTTTCATTTTGAGTGACTGACATGATAAAGATGTTACAGAACCTACAGCCACTCTCTGGAGACATTACTTTTTTAAACTCCTTGGACATTTGCAAATAAAATTTACAGCAAGTATAAATATTATAAATTGAATTGCTAAGGGAGTTTGCTCTTTGCTGAAGTGAGTTCTTTCATAAGCTAAATAATGTTCTTGCAAAGCAATTAATACCCTCAGTGGAGCAATGCTCTTCTAATTTTTTATGAACAAATTTAGATGTTTACAAGAAACGCCATATGAAACATTTTGATGGATTTATTAATAAGCATTTGGATTTGCACTTCTGTGTTTTGTTCACTGCTGTACGCCCAGCTTCTAGAATAGTACTTGGAAGAGCAGTACAAGCTCAGTAAATAATTGGTAAATGAATAAATGAATGAATGGTTTCCAAGGCCTGACCTGAGACTGAAGTATGGAGTATCTCATTTCAAGTGCACAAGGCAAGCAGAAGTATCTGTGTTGCAGCTTTTACCTTCTCATATTAGTAGTCAGAGCCACTCAGTTGGGAGGAGGCTAAGGGCAAGAAGATGGGAAGTTTCTGCCTGTTACAAATTTAAAAGCATACTCTCTATCAATTTGTTTACACTATTGCAAATCAAAACTGTCACCCCCCCCCCCCNGGAAAAAAACCTGTAGAAAGCCCCACAAAACTTGTAACAATAGTGTAGGCAGGAGTATATGACTGTCATATTTAAGGCAGTAACACTTTCCATGAGTCAATGCCCTGGTGCATAAACATTTGAATTTAAAGTGTAGATACGTTTTGGAAACACTCAACTGACTCAGGAAACACATGTGCTTTGGTGCCATCAGGTCATACTTCAGGTGGCGCCCTGGGAAATTTTTTGGAAAACACTGGTAGAAATAGGTTGGAAAGAAAGAGATGGAGCACATAAATCCGTTAGCAATTGCATTTATAGCTCTTCCCATCTGTCATTTGCAAAGCACTTTTCTAATATTAGCTGCTGAAGTTGTAAGTACACATGCCTTACGTCTATTGTCTCATCCCACTTGGTGAAGGTAAAGAACTGAATGCATAAAGTGTAAGTGACTTATCACTTGTTTGTGGTCCAGGAAGGAATAAAGGCAAAGACTTCAGCCACGAGTTCTCAATTTCCTTCCTTGTGAAGAAAATTTAGGAGGCCAACTCTTTCCTGGAAATAATGTTTTGCCTTTTAAGAGCATCTCCACTCTTATTCTTCACCTCAATTACAGAGAAAGCACAGGAATATGAACACAGTGTTGGAGCTACCTGTTAGAACAGAACCCAGTGCACTGAAGATTTGCTTATGCCAACTCAAGCCAAGAAAGGCCAGCTTATAGAAATAATCATGTGATGTTAGCAAGATGTGATGAATTATATGAGGTAGACAGTTGTCATCAAAATCATGCAACACAGTGGATTTCTAAAGTCTTCGTTTTAGTTGTATCTAAAAATGATTTTGTAGTTTTCACTAAACTCCTATTTCCTTATTTCTTTAGAATGTAAGTGTCTTTACAGTGCCTGCTCTTGGTAGAGGCAGAAAAGTGGCAGATCATTTAACAAAATTGAAGAAATTAAGAGCCATAATTTTAGGATGAGTATGACAGTTCTCAATAGTTTTACCATCAGATCAGTTATTTCAAACTTTAAAATACATATGTGCCTCCCCCTGGAACATAAGCTCCTTGAGGAAAGGAAACTTGAAAAGACAATGAGAAAACTTTAACCGAATGAATCTGGTCTGTACTCAGGCTATATTTGCACTTGTACCAGAGAGTTAGAAATCTGGAAAGATCCAGTGGCTAAAGTCCGCAACACACTTCTAGAATGACCAAAAGACTAACGAGTCACTCAAATGAGAAACAGGTTTGGCAAGTCAAGGGAAAAGGAGTTTATAATTATTCAGGCACCAAAATTACAAAGAAAAAATACTTATACAGAAATTCAGGACATATCTCACAAGGGGAAGAAGAAACTAAAAAAATTTAAGAGACAAAGCCAGCCTATACAAATTAGAATAATATATGCACAAATCTCTGGAGAAACTCTATTATATCACAATTAATGCAGAGCCTGCAATCAAGCCAGGCTAATTTCAATAGATTCCAAGTTTTGAACAGTTCCTAGACTATCCAAGTGGGAATTTGGCCAGGATGCTGGGGTTAATAATTCATTTTGAGAGAGGCTAATTCTTTGGGAAGCAGCCCACTCTGCAGGAGGAAGCATTTGGCCCATGTGAGCAAATTTGCTCTTCGAGCTCACCCTTTATTAGCTCTACAAGACACCTTTCTTTGTTTTGCAGGGGGGAGGGTCAGTTTACTTTCTCATACATATAGAAATATTTATCATGTTTTCAATAAATATATATGAAAATCAGAGAAATGGTTTAAGCATATATGCTGAATGTTTGGGTTCTTAAAGAACAATTTTTACACCAACTTTCAATTACCACAATCTGAGTGTGGGGTTGTCAGAAGACTATTGTGGCTAAATGTACGGGCTGTGGAATCAGACAGTCCTGGCTTTTAATCTTGGCTTCAAACTGTGAAACTTTGAAGAGGCTACTGAAATCACTCTAGGATTCAGGTTCTTCACTCACAAACTAGGAAAATTAATGGTGCCTACCTCATAGGGGTCTTATGAGGTTTAAATAAGTCATTTGTTAATTGAACCAACAATTATTGAGTGTCAGAAACTGTTACAGCCACTGGGAGTACAATGGTAAACAGACAAGACAAATTCCTTGATAGGGAATATAGGCAAGAAGAAAAAAACACATAATTTGCCTGGAGTGAAGTTTTATGAAGAAAAACTTCATTAAGGTCATTTCTGCACTGGAATAGAAAGTGACTGGGGACGCTGATCAGGGAGAGCACTTTGGGAAGGTAACATTTGAGCAGAGACTTGAGTGAAGTCAGAGCCAGCCAGAAGGCAGGAAAGCAAGGAGACCAGAGTCCTAAAGCACAGTGTGTGTGTGTGTGTGTGTGTGTGTGTGTGTGTGTGCGCGTGCGCAAGGATGGGGATAGAGAAGCTGGTGCCAGACCATGTCAGGTCTTGCGGGTCATCTTAAAGGAGTGAAACACTAACGTGGCATCTGGCACATAATTAAGCACATAACGTACTAGCTGGCTATTCATATTGGGTAGAGACAGTCACAAGTCAGAATCCTTTGTTTCCATTGCTCTGCTGCGTAGCTGGAGTTTTTCCCATTAATTCTCTTATCCTAACATAGCGGATTCCTAACTGATAACATATTTTAAATGCTCATAAACATCACCGGTGTTTCTAAATACAGATGATTTCTGTGATGTGTGATTATTCAGCATCTTATTTTCCTGTTACTGGGTCCTAAATGTGATGAGTTCCTTAAAGGCATTTGGTTAAGGTGAGAACAGGTACACAAAAAATAACCGGGACACGTCAAGTAGGGAGACGAGTTAATACGGTACATCTTTTTTGTTTTCCCCAGGAACACCAGAACTTGGGTGTTACTTCCTACTTGGATAACTCAGAAGGAAGTCTTTCAATGGTCTTCATGTCTCTAAATCTGATTACAATTAAGCCCCAGCAATCACCACCAGCACCCACACGAGATACTGCATGAAACGTTCATACCTTCCCCACAACCTGTGTGGCTCCATGTCATCAAAACCCAGCTTCTTGGCCTGCATTTGAAGGTCTTTTACATTCTGGCTCCAACCCATCTTTCACCCCACTACTTAAGAACGCATGTGTAAAATCCTAACCGAAGCATCCTGGCTTCCCTGTCCATTTTACCGTTTTATTCCTATATTACTGCCATCAAAACATTTACCACAGGGTAGATATTTCAAATGTTCTCCCTTATTTTAGGCTCTCTTCTGAGATATATATATCTTAGCTCCTCTGTACCTCTCTTCCCCATGAAGTGAGCAGGGCCATGCAACTAGTTCTAGACAAATGACCGTGATTGAGGGGATACAGGCTATCTTGGGGCTAAAGAATTTACTTGCTGATGTAAATTCCCCAGGCCCTTTCTCTTGCTGCTGCGGTGGGAGTACTTGCTGAAAGGAGGTGCCACAAAACGGAAAGACCCTTCTACGAAAAGATTGTGTATGGAGGATAGTGGCCTCAGAGAGCAGCATGAACTCATCACTGACTTTGTGTGCCCAAGAAATAAAGTCTTATTATGTGAAGCCAGTGAGATTCTGGTGCTATCTGTTGAAGCACTATAACAGCCTAGTCTGACTGCTATACCCTGATTCAAGATCTTCTTTTGCACTACTTTGAAGTGACTCTACATCTCTTCTCTTAAAAAAATCATTTGGAAAATTTTTATTTTTTAGAGGCTGCTAAATAATTGCTGAGAAATTGCTTTGTGGGAAGATTCAACGCTATTGAAAAGGATCTTGAATAAACCTGGGAGTAAGGAAACGGAGGTTGAAACGAATCCCTTAGGCTGGGATTCTAGTGGCCGGGAACTACTCAGCCTAATGAAAGGCAGACNCGTAGGAAAAGAGATGGAGAGATGAATAAAGTTAAGAGGCCATACTTGGAGATGAGATGGGTAGAAAGGGGATTTTTCAAGCAACACTTCCTCATGTTACTGCAAATCTAGTAGCAAAACTAGAGAATGCAAAAACTCCTTATGTGGTTCAATTTCTTCAAAAAGCTGATGAAGTGGCTGAATTTTGCTTCAAGTTTATGTAGGGTTAAAATAGAGGCACTTGAATGGTCGAAGGAATCAGCTGATATCTGGGTTACACTTCATTTATTACAAGCAAGGGGGAGAGATCATATACCACCTTGGATTATAGGTACTGGGGGGCCTTGACTCCCCAACAAGAGAGTGAGATTCTTAACAAAAGGAACCAGATTTCACACGTCTCTATTCTGTGTGTGCTGAACCCAGGACTTTATAATGGAGGACCCCAGTAAAAATGGGCCACTTGAAAAGGTGAGTGCTACAGATCTAAACCACCCTTCATTTTGCTTTCTCGTACCAAAATGTGTAACTTACTCTTCTATTTTAATTTTCTGCTAGAGACATTTTCAGAATAGTCTATGATATTTCAGTCATTTTAATTTGTAAGTGGTAGCAAATATTTTAAGTCCTTATCAGCACAACCTTGCTAATTAGACATTGTTATATTTATTCTCTTAATCTGCACTCTTAGCTGCATTTAATGATCTGAATTTTGTCAGCATGAAGAGAAAGAGCTTCCACAAAGGGTGAGAATTGGGAGGAAGTGTAGATAAAAATGAATTTCACTATCTCACTTCCAGTTTATCTTCCCTGTCATCAACATTAAAGTCCTGTTTTTGTCTCTTCAGAAAACCACATGACATTTGAGAATCTTCTCCTCTACTGCACAAATTTCAGAACCATCTGGAATACCTTCCTCTCTTCCTTCTCTCCACCTCCCTGATCGTCCATCCTTTTCTTCCAATATGAAAGTGTTTTTTTCCTTATTTGGCTTACTTTTCTTATGCTTCTAAGCTCTTTAATTTTATCTTGATTCTTTCGTTACTTTGGTATCATTTATGTGAAGACAACTTACACGTACACAGGAGAGTTTGAAGTAAATAATACTTAGAGATAAATCCTCTATGGTATATGTCAAAATCAACTTTTCTCACTTTTAATTCCATATATTAATGAAAAGTTAAAAGGGCAAAGAAAATCAAGCCAGTACATCCCAGTACATGAAGAAGAGCTAACATAACACATAGATATCTATTTTTAAGTTAGTAAATTGGGGCTCTCCATCAGAGAGACTTGTATCTGCATAAAAATTAGTGAATTAAACTCACACCTATAACCTTTGAAGGTCTTCTCATAACAAAAGGTAAACTTCAGCTTCTTATGATGTAATACTTGAAAAGAACTTTTTTGGGGCCTATTTTTGTAAAAAAAAAAAAAAGTGTAGATTTTAAAAAATGATACACAGCCTTGTTCAAATGTTTCTTTTACTTGTCAGAGCTGATGAATTTAAGATTATTGACAGAGACTCTATAATAACAACCTACATATATACCCATTCAAGTTTGCAAAGAATGAGCTCCTGGTTAAAATCCTTGAATACGGTATAACAGCTTCATTTCAAAGTGCAAACATTTAAGTGTGTGTGTGTCTTGCACACAACATGCATGTGCACACACACACACATTCTCACTGCAGTAAATGAGAGACACTGACAATTTAACAGATATGGAGCTCAACACGCCCTTTGCTATGCAAATTAGCGAAGTGTCCACGTTACTGTCCCCAACACAGTGTAAGGAAAGTGACTCCTCACCCAGACAAGGGGCTTCTGACACTTGTCTTTATTGCCCTGTCATAAATTCATAAAGGGATGTCTGCTGTAACAGTTGGCAAGTTCACTGCAAAAACATCAACACCAATTTAATGACTTGTGTACACATCGTAAACTAGAGAATCTTTATACAAAGAAATCAGATAAATCAAACATGAGCTGAGGCTTCGGGAAAGCAATTAAAGCTTTAAGTTAAGGTGGCTATAGGAGGGCACTGTATCACATCAGAGCAGATAATAGAAAACGTGTTAACGCCACTACAGTATGTGCAATTAAATTAATTAGTAATATTAAATGTGTTTAAAGCAACATCTCATCAACAGATAAGATAAATAAGAGCAGATACATAGTTAAGAAACATTAAAAATTTGAATCTTCCCATTTTATGTGTTCAAAGGATAGGCAAAACCCCCCTCAAACTTCCTAAGAAGTTGATAAAAATAAAATAGGGAGGGGATGTAAAGTTGATTTACTTGCCTCAAGCTAGTAATAGAAAAAAGGAATAGTCGGAACATAAAAACCTCTTTGACCATATTTCATTTCCTATAGCATATTGAAATGTTTTGGTGCCAACCCATTTCGTTCAAATACCTCAAAGGCCGGTATAAAGTACCTTTAAGGTATGTTGTTGTCTGAGCAAGTATTTGCAGTCAATCCCAAAGAAATGCTTCTGCATCACCTGGTAATACAAGTTTTAAAATCATTTTTAAAACATCCAAGATTTTTGCTGAACAAAAATTAGATTGCTTATATGCCAAAGCTCCTCATCAGCTGAAAGCTGGAAGCTAAATTTGGCCATAAGAAACTGGCTTGGAACTTCAGAAGTTCTGGGGCCAGATTCAGCCCTGTATAACTTGTATGCCTTGTTCCATAGAGGAAAAAAAATAGGTCTGTTCCAGTGATAGCAAGGCTTCCATTTATTCATCTCAAAAGCAGTAAGATCCTAGAATGGAGCCTCCATAACACAAAATGCTTTTAAGTTCTCCCTGAGGGGAACACAATATACACAATTTATGTAAAAAGAAGAAAAATGAAAGCTAAGTATTCCAGTTAAGGGTCAGAAATCAATATTTCTTTTAACAGCCTAAGCAACATGCATTACTCTTAATACAAATACTTAGGAGACTTTACATTCTCCATAAAGGGGGATTTCCACATAATTGGGGTTGAAAGTGGCGGAATATGCTCTCCCAACTTCGTTTCTATTGCTGAAAAATGAAAAAGAATATATTTGGACAGCATTTCACTGATCCTGTCATCCTTGGTTAAAACTTCTTACCTAAATGTCCTAAGTGTGGAACAACAGGTAACCACATTTTAATACATCTCAATGGGATTGACAAAGACATTGCAATATCAATATGAAGACCATGCACAAACAGGGGAAAAATAAGAACATAAAACTCATCGTCTTTTAGGGGAGGGTGCCAAATATTTTCATGGTGTTGTATTATACTGTCAATAAAATGTTTTTAAACAGAAAACCTGTTCATTTCAGTAGAAAATGAAAGTTATGATAAGATACGGTAGGTAGACATGTACGTTAAGAAATAAAGTAGAAGGACTGAGTTTATATATATAAAGTATATATACCCTAATTAGTATCTGAACATTCCCCTCGGCGCTCCTGCAATCTACTCCATACTGGGAGTCAGAATCCTCATTGCATAAGACTGAATGATCTTGCTACTCTACTGCTCAACACGCTTCGGTGGCTTTCCACTGCTTTCAGGCTAAAGATCAAAATGCTTATCTGGTGCCTTCAATTTTACCAAATGATCTGGGTGGAAGTCTCCAATTGCTTTCTTCCCTCCATCTACACTACTCTTCGATTCTTACAACTCTACATGCTTTCTCCCGCCCCAGGACCTTTGCATATACTACTGCCTCTGCCTTCTTCCCTTGTGCCCTATCCTTCACCCTTCTAATGTGACATCTTCTTGCTTCAGATCTAGTGTTAATTGATCCTGACCTTTTTGATCAGGTCAATTCCCTGTTAACAGACTCTCTCAAAGCTTCCTAGTTTCTCCTTAGGGCACTTAACCCCAACTGTCCTTTTATAGTCTATAAGCACCCCAAGGGAAGTACTCGTATCTATTCCCTTTTATCCACCATTATATATTCAGTGCCTGTCACAGGGTGGTTCATAAAGGAAGTAAGGAAGTACTTGATAAATATCTGTGGAATGAATGAGTGAGTGAATGTTAAGGTATAATTACCCTTCTATAAAAAGCCCACAAAAGCAACCTCAAGTCATTTCTAAGCAGCTTGAAATTAAGTAATAATTCAGAGACTGTATCAATACAGGCACTGCTCAATTGATAGGATCCAATGATTCAATTGTGGTTGGTGAGGCCCAGCTAAAGAACTGAAGAGGGATCATCAAATAGCCCTTCTGCTTTTCACAGGATCCTTAAAAACTGGCACGAGAGCACATCTGCTAGATCTTTTGCTTGTGCATGGCTGTCTTCCTTACTTAGCCAAGCTGACTCAGAAGTTAAACCTCTTAGAAGGATGAGCTATCCGCTTACTGGATTTTTAAATTAAAGAAGCATATTAATTTTTCTTCACATTTGTAGTAAGGAACCAAATAGTGGTCATCTGCAAAGAACTTCTGATTTCTCCCTCCATCTGTATATGCTTTTGTGATGACTATTTTTAAAAATTCATTTATTAGTCCTGTGCCTTTTAAAAGTTTTTATTCTTCCTGCTCTTTCCTTCTTTCAATGATGTGTTGCCATATGGCCTAAGGAGCCCCAGGGACATTACTTGCCACCACTATTTCTCCTGGTTTCCAAATGACCTTAATTTTACTAGGGTTTAAGATTCAAGTGTATAACAAACTCTCTTTCTTTTCAAAGCCGAATTTAGAGGACTCAGTTGTAAATTATTCACAGAGCTCCTTTTTTTTTTTTTTTCTGTGTATCAAAAGCAAGGGAGAACTCACTGATTCCTGATTTTGAAACCAATTTCTGTTCTGTAACCCATCTGCTGAAACTGCCTTGATTGCTTAGCACCAAGAAACATTTCTTTGCATGGGTTAAGAACTATCTTTTAAATCTGTTAAATATCTATTAGAATTAGTCTCTATTTGCGTACCTGCCTTATGCCTGCCAGCAAGCACCGACAAAACTCCAGGAAGACAGCTTTTGTTTCCATTGGGCCTTAGCTTGCTAACCTAATAAAATAGGATAATAATACCTCATAGGTCATTGGGAGCAGCGGCGAGATAACTGGAGGGAGGATGATCAAATAAGACGTTAAAATATCAAAGTTAAAAATGAACATACTATGGGGCGCCTGGGTGGCTCAGTCGGTTGAGCGTCCTACTTTGGCTCAGGTCATGATCTCACAGTTCGTGGGTTCGAGCCCCGTGTTGGGCTCTGTGCTGACAGCTCGGAGCCTGGAGCCTGTCTTTTGATTCTGTGTTTCCCTCTCTCTCTGACCCTCCCCTGCTCACGCTGTCTCTCTCTCTCTCTCTCTCTGAAAGATAAATAAAAAACTTTTTTTAATTAAAAATAAAAATGAACATACTCTGAGTTTAAAAAAAGCCTAAAAACTAATGAAATTTTTCTTACAATTTGTAAAACACAAATATTATTTTCTTTTTAATTTTTTAACTGTTTATTTTTGAGAGAGACAGAGACAGAGCATGAGCAGGGGAGGGTCAGAGAGAGAAGGAGACACAATATCTGAAGCAGGATCTAGGCTCTGAGCTAGTTGTCAGCACAGCGCCCGATGCGGGGCTCAAACCCATGAGCCACGAGATCATGACCTGATCTGAAGCCGGACACTTAACTGACTGAGCCACCCAGGTGCCCCTAAAACACAAATATTCTATTTGAAATCTTTGTGAGATACAAAAATCGACTGGTTTCTAAAAGTGACCTTCTGCAGCTTACACATGATATTGTCCATGGACACCAGCCAGAATTTATAACATTATTTCTAAACATGTAATTTAGCAATGTTTTTACATCAGTTCTCCTATCCATTGTTTCCCAAATGAGAGTGTTTTCTATCTTTGCTGTTGAAATCATCCTCCTACAAATCAGTCACATTCCCATTTCCTAGAACGTTGGGGAGCATCACCAAATTTCTGATAAACATGCACTCCCATCTTATTTTGCATCGTGAAGTGCATGTTCTTCGTGATTTCGGAAAAAAAAACCCCACATTGGGGCTGATATTGAGGCTACAATGTTGTGTTTTTAAAACACCACACATCAGGGGCGCCTGGGTGGCTTGGTCGGTTGGGCGTCCGACTTTCGCTTGGGTCATGATCTCGCGGTTCGTGGGTTCGAGCCCCGCGTCGGGCTCTGTGCTGACTGCCAGCTCAGAGCCTGGAGCCTGTTTCAGTCTGTGACTCCCTCTCTCTCTGACCCTCCCCTGCTCGCGCTGTCTCTCTCTCTCTCTCTCATAGAAGTAAATAAAAAAAAATATTTAAAAAAAACACCACACATCATACTGAAATTAAAAAATATATTTCAGAATTCTAAATGTTCAAATTTCAAGTTCCTACCTGTTTCATTTGGTCTATTTTTTCTTTTATTTCTATCAAGCCACATATGTTAGGCTCAGGAAGATCAAGGAGTCCACCTATTTAATTTGTAATATTTTTTATATACCAAAATCAAACTGTCCTCTGAAAATTAACAGTCATTTTATGTATACCAATATCTCAATGATCTTTATACTCTCTCCCCCATTCACAGAGCATTTTGGAGCTATGACTTGCTAATATATTAATATTGAAACATAGGAAGAATAGAAACAAAAAAGGCAATTTCCCAAATAGAAGGCATTTAATCATGTTGAAATAAGATCTTGTCTTGCAGGGCTGACCCTCACCTCGCTGCAGACTTCCTGGATACTTACGTTTGTGGCCTTGGCATACAAGGGTTAACATAGCCCATCAGCTAAATCAAGGATCAAATGGACAGGGCATGAGGGACCAGGACCCCCTGTTAAATCTCCATGCCACATTTGGTCAAGAACAAACGGAACCATCTTTCCCTCATCTCTGGCCTTTCTGGTTGGGGCGGATNAAAAATAAATATATATATTCATTTTCCTAGTAAAATGTACCCATAAGAGAAGAGTCAGCCTCCTATTTTCCCCAAAGATCAAAATATCAAGAGATGGGAACCCCCCTCCCACAGAACGACCTTATTATCGAGACTAAGGCAAGCACCTGGGGGATTAATAGCTGACATACCTCATTTTAAACATCTACCATATGTTCACGGAAAATACAGCCACGTTACTTATCACTTTCTGTTTCTCTTTCATTGGTTTATGTTTTGCCTTGAATAAAAACTGCATGAAAACACAGTCTTACATTACCAGGTATGCAGCTCCTCCATGGAATAGCTCAATAACATTTTTAGTGTTTTATTTATGCAAACAAAAGAGCTCCTCAAATCAGTGCGGCCTGAACCGCTTGGAGAGTGCTGTTTAAATTCTAGTAAACTGAAGCTTTTCCCTAATGCTACTCAGGTGCAGACACCCCCAAAAGGCCTGGGATTGCCTTTTTTATTCCCGCTTTTTTTTTTTTTTTAAACATAATCTGTGTCTCAGCATTCTTTAAATGTATTCCAAGTAAAATCCTGACATTTCTTAGGGCAAGTCAATGGGTTCACAAAAAAATGAGTTTTTTGTTTTAGTGTCCCATGAATTTACTGAATGCGTACCATGCGCTATAGGTTGCGGGCACGCGTGTTCATTTTCCTGCTCTTGACCATGCTGGGAGATAAACATTACCAGCCCCACATCAGAGAAGCTGAGCTTCTGAGAGGGGAAGTTATCTGCTTAGGGTCACAC
Source organism: Crocuta crocuta (assembly GCF_008692635.1). Lineage (NCBI taxonomy): Eukaryota > Metazoa > Chordata > Mammalia > Carnivora > Hyaenidae > Crocuta > Crocuta crocuta. The sequence goes on from NW_027529436.1 coordinate 1,173,085, forward strand.
AGCCAGTGGGTAGAAGGCAGAGCTGGAAATCCAAATGATTTTGTTTTGTTTTTTTGGTTTTACTTCCAACTGCTTACTGTTCTGCCTGGCACACAGCAGAGATGATGCTCCCATGCACTGTCTCTCCCAGGGCGAGTCCAAGGTGACAGAACGTTGGGAAAACAAGCGTGAATGCAAATGGGTGACAGCGGTTTCTTCTGGACACCGCTGTACCCACGTGTGTATACTAACACACACGTCACGTGGAAACACCGGAAACACCACGGCTGATGGAGACTGAGGGCACTATACCTCTGTGTCTAGAAACTAGACAGGAAACAGCAGAGCAGAGGATCGAGACTGAATTGCTCCTAAGTGCGGTGGGAGTAATTAACTTTTATTTCTTTGTCTTTTAGTATGATCGATGGGGACAGGCAATTTAACTCGATGTTTATTGACCACCTACTATGGGCAAGCATTATGCTTACATGGGATATAAAGAGGAGTAAAGTGCAACTCCTGCCCTCAAAGACTTACAAACTCAAACAGGGGAGGTGTGGCAAGCATACAGATAACAAGTCAATAACTGAGTCTTAGAACGAAAATTCAGTTCAGGAAAAAGATTTTTTTTTTTTTTTAAATTTGTTTAATGTTTACTTATTTTTTTTGAGAGAGAGCATGAGCTGGGGAAAGGCAGAGAGAGAGGGAGACAGAATCTGAAGCAGGCTCCAGGCTCTGAGCTAGCTGTCAGCACAGAGCCCAACCCAGGGCTCAGACCCACGAACTGCGAGATTATGACCTGAGCTGAAGTCAGACACTTAACTGACTGAGCCACCCAGGTGCCCCAGAAAAAAGATTTTTCAAGTACGTTTCATATAGTTACTTAAAGCCAGGTTTCTCCTGGCATCAATATTGAAGAAAAGGATTTAAATCAAATCCATCGAACAGACAGCAACAAATGAGATATCCTGAAACACAACTTTAAAAAAAAATCCTGGGGCGCCTGGGTGGCTCAGTCAGTTGAGTGTCCGACTTCGGCTCAGATCAGGATCTCACAGTTCATGGGTTCGAGCCCCACGTCAGGCTCTGTGCTGACAGCTAGCTCAGAGCCTAGAACCTGCTTCAGATTCTGTGTCTCCCTTTCTCCCTTCAGATTCTGTGTCTCCTCCCCCCCTTTCCTCCCCCTTCTCTCAAAAATAAATAAACATATTTTTTTTTTTTAAAATCCTACTGATTGGAAGGAATAGGGAACTAGAGTAGCAACATGATCATAAGCATAGATTTGACATCAGACAGAATCAAATCCAATCTCATAGTTGTATTTACCACACATATCACCTTGCTTAAGTCTTAGGCTCCTCCTCTATTAGAAGGAATAGGAAGTAACACCCTATGTCACAGGACTAGCATATTAAAGGTAATCACTGTAGCAAACTAATTAGTAGCATACTGCCTGGCACACTGTCAACTCATAATAGTAACAAATATCAACTCATAATACTAAAAATCCGTGAAAACAGGTTCTTTTTCTAGTGTAACTCCCTCTCACTAATTCCTTAAGATAACATGTAGGAGCACCTAGCTGATCTTTATCTTCTTGAGTGATTTTTAGACTTCAGGGCTGTGGTGAACACAGGCACATGGTGAAAGGCTCTCAGAATCAAAAGTCTAAGGGGAGAGCAAACAACCTATCCAACTCCACTCGCTGCCTGCAGAGCAACTAGTAATGCACAGGATTCCTTGCTTAGAGGCTAAGAGAACCCCAGCTGAAAACGTTGCCTCTCTAGCCATCTAGAAAGGCACATACCCCACCAATACACACTGTCACATGGCACAAATTTTGATAAGCTGCTCTCTTTTGGTAAAACCATGCACATCTTCCATATTTCACAAGAAGATACGTTACACACAAAAACTTCTTAACAATTAATCCATATTTCTTCTCAGCAGTACAAATCTGTTTCTGGTCTTCAGGCCAAATTCCTTGGCATTTACAACACCACCACCGAAATAAGGATTAACTTTTGGATCAATGCATGATATGTGCCAGAGACTGTGTTGGGTGATTTACATATATTTTTGCTAATCCTCAGAGCAACTCTGCATTTTACAGATGCAGAATGTGAGATGTTAAATGACCTGCCTTAAGTAACACTGTCAGTAAAGAGCAGAATCTAGATTAGATGAACCCAGGCCAGTGTGGCTTCAGGATCTACAGTCTTATCATTGTTCCACACTAGCACTCCTGTTTCATGCGCTAGAGAGCATTTTTATTATTATTGCTGTAAATTCTTGTTTATTACATGGATCATTTTATTATGAAATGTTTTAAAAAAAGTACTAGTTATTACCCAAAGAGGGGATGTTCATTAAGAAAAACAAAAACAAAAAACAAAAAAAAAGGAAAACAAATTATGTCCCAAATAATTCCTACCCAGAAAAAGCCAGCTAATATTTTATGTCATAACCTTCCAAAACATATTCCATAAATATATATTTGAATTTGTTATTTTTACAAAAAAATGCGTTCACACTATATGTAATATATTCTATCTTTTAAAAATTGGCATGAACATCTTCTCCTATCAATAATTCTACATCCCCATGATTTTTTTAAATTTTAGGTAATTTAATTGTCTTCTCTATGGCAACTAACATTATGTGAGCTGAAGTCCAGGTCTAAACAGCATATCTTAACAGATGTTCATGTAAGTAAGACTTCTTGGTCCAACTGCTATTATTTTTGATGGCTGTATAATATTCCACAGTAATCTGTCCAATTCTTCCTCAATTACTAGACAGACTGCTTCCAATGTTATGACTAAAATAAACAACAACTATAATCAAGATCTACTTGTAAGTACAAATGTATCTTTGCTCATTAAATCATTAATTTTTTAGGAAAATTGCTAGAGGTGGAAATCTGGGATCAAAAGTATGTGTCCTTTTGTTGTTGCTGTTTTTTTTTTTTTTTTTTTGAGAGAGAGAGAATGAGAGAGAAGAAGGGGAACAGAGGATCCAAAGGGGGCTCTGTGCTGATGGCAGACAGCCAGATGTGGGGCTCAAACTCAGGAACAGTGAGATCATGACCTGAGCCCTTTGGAGTCATACACTTAACCGAGTAAGCCACCCAGGCACCCCCAAAGTATGCATTTTTTATAGTGTGAGTCTTCAGAAAGGTTCTATCATGGTAGACACTGAATCTCTAATATATGAAAAGTGACCCTCTACCATATCTTTGCCAAATGTGGCACTGTCACTCTCTTTGATGTGCGCCAATCTGATAGATGACATTTTGTATCTTATTTAATTTTTATTACTTCGAGTACTGGGTAGGATAAATTTTTTTCCAACGGTTACTGACCGTTTGCATTTTTTCACTAATGAATTACTTAGAGTTTCATCAGATGCATGTTTAATTAAATTATATACACTCAGCCACATAATAACTCATATATAATTAAAGATACTACAAAATTATATTTTGCTTATAGTCCAATGCCTTTTTAAAAAATTTATTTATTTTGAGAGAGAGAGAGAGAGAGAGCACGAGCACAAGTTGAGGAGAGGCAGAGAGAGAGAATCCCAAGCTGACAGCAGAGCCTGACGTGGGGCTTGAGTTCATGAACCATGAGATCACGACCTGGGCCAAAATCAAGAGTCACATGCTTAACCTACTGAGCCACCCAAGTGCCCCTCCAGTCCTTTGGAATGGACTTTGTCATTACTCTTCTCATTTGTTTATGGTGTTTCTTGCTATACAGAAAACTTAATTTTTTAAACAGTCATAGCTAATAGTGTTTTCTGCCCCTGAGATCATGCACAGGGGGACTTCTTTAACTTAAAATTACAAAACTATCTAATTATATCCTAACAATTTTGTTGTTTTCTTACATTCAAATTTTTAATTCATTTGGAATCAAATGATATGATTTGTCTTCTCCCGAGATGCCATCTTTATTTTAAAATAAAATCCATCAACTGAAGAATGGATAAAGATGTGGTACACACACACACACACACACACACACACACACACACACACACAGGAATATTACTTGGCGATCAAAAAGAATGAAATCTTGCCATTTGCAACAATGTGGATGGAACTAGAATGCATTATACTAAGCGAAATAAGTCAGTCAGAGAAAGACAAACATCATATGACTTCACTCATATGTGGAAATTAAGATACAAAACAGATGAACATAAGGGAAGGGAAGCAAAAATAATATAGAAACATAGAGGAAGACAGGGGTGCTTGGGTGGCTCAGTTAGTTAAGCATACGACTTTGGCTCAGATCATGACCTCACAGTTCATTAGTTCGAGCTATGCATCGGGCTCTGTGCTGACAGCTCAGAACCTGGAGCTGGCTTTAAATTCTATGTCTCCTTCTCTCTCTCTGCTCCTTCCCCACTTGCAATCTCTCTCTCTCTCTTTCTCTCAAATAAATAAAAACATTTTTAAAAATTAAAAAAGTAAATAAATAAAAATAAAAACAGGGAGGAAGACAAACCCTAAGAGACTCTTAAATACAGAGAACAAACAGAGTTTCTGGAGGGGCAGTGGGTGTTGGGGGAAGAGCTAAAGGTGTGATGGGCATGAAGGAGGGCACTTGTTGAGATGAGCACTGGGTGTTATGCATAAGTGATCAATTCTATTCCTAAAATTATTATTACACTATATGTTGACTCACTTGGATTTAAAATTTTAAAAATAAAAAATAAGATAAAAATTAAAATAAATTCTTATGGGAACTTGGGTATGGTTCTATACTTTCTCTCCCGCTTCACCGACAAGCAGGTTCATTTCTGTGCCAGTTCAAAGCCGACTTAGTTACTGTAGCTTTATAATGCGTATTAACTAAAGTAGGGCAATGCCCTATTTTTGTTGCTCTTTAAAAAAAAATCGTAGGGTATATTAATGAACTCATTCTTCAAAATAAAATTTAGAATAATTTTTGTGAGGCTTCTCCTCAAAAATTTCTTTTAAGATTTTGCTGTGTAGATGGGGAAAACTGCTATGTTTACAATATACCTCTCCATTCAGTCAAGTTTTCTTTCGTCCCTCAGTTTTGCCATTTTTTTCAAATAGGAATAAAGCAATTTCTTTTAAATTTATTATTTGATATTACACATTTTTGTTGATTATTCTTCTTTTCTTATTGCTGATAAGTAAAAAGCTATTTACATTTGTAGACTGATTCTGTAACCTAATGACTTCTCACTGTTTTGAACAGTTTCTCTGTGATTCTTTTCATTTCATTTTATTTTTGTTGTTGTTCAGGCAGACAATACCATTGCAAATTATTTAAATTTTTCTCTTCCTGTCTGGCATCTATACTTCTGGTTTAGTTTCTGCCTCCCGCTGTACTGATTAGAATATCCAGAACAACTCCCAGAAAATCTAAGAAAGTATTGTTTATTATTTAGAGTGACTCTATCTGCAGAAGCTCCTTATTTGATATGATACCAAGTATTATATTCTGACACATATTCTGTCCAAAGTTAAAAATATCATTTTACTCCCTATTTATTAAGAATTTAAGGGGCACCTGCGTGGTTCAGTCGAAGTGTCTGACTTCAGCTCAGTTCATGATCTCACGGTCTGTGGGTTTGAACCCTGCACTGGGCTTTGTGCTGGCAGCTCAGAGCCTGGAGCCTGCTTCTGATTCTGTGTCTTCCCCTCCTTCTGCTCCTCCCCTGCTTGTGCTCAGTCTCGGTCTCTCAAAAATAAGTAAACATTAAAAAAATTTTTAAAATAAGAATTTAAAAATCAGAAATGGGTGTTGACTTTTACTTTTTAGCATTTAATATAATTTTCATATGGGTTTTCTCATGATCTATTGACACAAGTTTCATTAATGCATTGTCTAATGTCGGAGACTTTTTGTTTCCATGGAAGAGATTCTATTAGATTCAATTGCATTTTGAAAACAGAATTTTGAATTTGGCTTATTAACAGTCTGCTTAGGACATTTGTATTTATGTTTATATGACATCATCCTCATTTTTTCTTTCATGTCTTTTGTCTGGTTTGATACTAGGTTGTATAAAATCAAGAAAATATTCAATCTTTTCTACGTTCGGCATTATTTAAATTATTACAAGAAATTGGGCAAATGCCACCATAAAATAGCCTAGGTCTATCATCTATTTGGGAGAGAGAGGGGCTTAATTTTTAGACAATTTTTTCTTTTTCTTTCATATATTTTTTTATCGTTTAATAATTTTAGATATATAATCATATATCATAAATTAAGCCTTTAGAAGTGTGCAATGTAGGTTTT
>NW_027529436.1:1179381-1294636 GCF_008692635.1 Crocuta crocuta
TTGTCAATTTTGGTTTTTTTTTTTTTTTTTTTTTACTATAGTCACAAAGTTGTGCAACCATCATAACCATCAAACTCCAGGCCACTTTTATCACCCCAGAGGAAACCCCATGCCCATTAGCAGTCACTCCCTATTCTTTCCCTCCTCCACCCCCTGGAAACTACTAATCTACTTTCGGTCTTCGTGGATGTCATTTCATATAAATGGAATCATATAATGCATGATTATCTTGTGTCTGGCTTCTTTCACTTAGGATCACGTTTTCAAGCTTCCTCTAGGTTGTAGTATAAATCAGGGCCTCATTCACGTTTATGGCTGAGTAATATTCCATTTTGGCTATACACATTTTGTTTATCCATTCATCAGATGATGGGCATTTGGGCTGTATTCTCTTTTTGGTTATTATGAGTAATGGTCTATGAATTTTGTGTACACATTTTTGAACAGACATGTTTTCAGTTCTCTTGATCACATGACTGGGAGTGAAACTGCAGGATCATAAGATAACTCTACGTTTATCTTTTTAAGGAACTGCCATACTGTTTTCCTAAGTGCCTGTGCCATTTTACATTCTCATTAGCAGTGTATGAGGGCTTAATTTCTCCACATCCTCACCAACATCCAGTCTTTTTTATTATAGCCATCATGGTGTGAAGAACAAGCCATTTTTAAAAAATCCGTTCATTAAGATTTTCAAAACCATCACAAGTTTTTATGTATTATCTTATTACCTCCTGTTTATCTGTGGTTATTTCTTCTTTCTCATTCCTAATTTTATGTGTTTGTACCCATCTTATATTATTTTTTTTTTTAATATTTTTATTTACTTCTAGGGGAGAGAGAGAGGGGAGGGTCAGAAAGAGAGGGAGATACTGACTCTGAAATAGGCTCCAGGCTCTGAGCTGGCAGTCAGCACAGAGCGCGACACGGGGCTCGAACCCACGAACCGCGAGATCATGACCTAAGTGAAAGTCAGACGCTTAACTGACTAAGCCACCCAGGCGCCCCAACCCATCTTATATTCTTGATTCATCAAGTATTTCCAGTTGATAATTCTATTTTTGAAGACTAGTTCTTGGAAATTTATTGCAACTTTTTTTTCTTAATTATTTGTTTCTTTATTAGTTTTTCTTCTTCTCTCCTTATGGAATCCAGTTATTTTTATTCATTCTAGCTTAATAATATTTATTTGATGATTTAAGTATTTCTCCAACTATAGCTTTGACTTGTCTCTTGTGGGTTTAATTTCTGTTTTCACTGTTATTTTTAAATTGTCTGTAATTTCAATATTTATTTCATTATTGATGACAAAGTTGTTTGTGGGACTTTTATTATTATTTTAAATAACATGGATATTTGCTTTTAATTTCTTATTAATAATTTCTCAGTTTATTTTATTGTGGACAAATAATGTGGCCTATTTAACCTTTGAAGTTTCTAATTAACTGAGATACTCTTTGAGGCCTAACATATATTCAATTATTAAAATTGTTTTACGGCTACTGAAAAAGAAAATCTATTATTTTTTAGTAGCCTGTCAAAATTTGATAAGAATCTGTTAATTGAATTCAATTTATGTCTTTATTTTATTTTGAGAGACAGAGAACGAGCAGAAGAGGGCCAGAGAGAGAGAAGGAGACACAGAATCTGAAGCAGGCTCCAGGCTCTGAGCTGTCAGCACAGAGCCCAATGCAGGGCTCGAACACACAGACTGTGAGATCATGACCTGAGCCAAAGTCAGACGCTTAACCAACTGAGCTACCCAGGCCCCCCTGAATTCATTTTCGATCTGGTGTTTTGGGAGGTAAGTAGTATTTTCATTGTTTTATTTTTTAATTAAAAAAAGTTTTTTTAATATTTATTTTTGAGCGAGACAGAGTGGGAACAGGGGAAGGGTAGGGAGAGATAGAGCGAGACACAGAATCTGAAGCAGGCTCCAGGCTCCAAGCTGTCAGCACAGAGCCTGACGCAGGGCTCGAACCCACAAACCGTGATCATGACCTGAGCCAAACTCAGGTGCCTAACAGACTGAACCACCCAGAAACTCCTATTTTCATTCTTTTATAGGTATATTTTCAGGATCATTTCTTAGGCAATATTTCTTTGAATCAAGTAACTCAGTGAATTACATTTTTCACCTTTATCATATATAAAAACAATGAGCTTGACACTTTGTACTATATCCCCTTTGACAATCTCTGCCAATATACTACAGATTTTTAACTCAGAAACATTTTGCTTCATTACCTTTTTTTAATTTTTAAAAAATGTTTCTTCATTTTTGAGAGGGACAGAGAGAGACAGAGCACAAGTGAGGGAGGGACAGAGACAGAGGGAGACACAGAATCTGAAACAGGCTCCAGGCTCTGAGCTGTGAGCACAGAGACTGATGCAGGGCTCAAACTCAGAATGGTGAGATTATGACGGGAGCCGACGTCGGACGCCTAACCAACAGAGTCATCCAGGTACCCCTGCTTCATTACCTCTTAAGTAAGGTATGTGCTTTTCATATTTTTTCTTTCAAATTTAATTTTTACTATATTTTATGATGATTATTTATCCACATTTATTGTAACTGCTTTCAAAACTCATTCCAATTTTAGACCATGACTTCCCCCTTTCTAAGTTCTTAACTTGGCTTTATTAGTTGAAATAGGTCTTTAATTTTTTCAAGGATACACATCATGAGTATATGTTTTTAAAAACTGTGTTTCTGAAAATGATCAACACCTTGGTTTGTATAATACAATTGAGTTACAATATTTTCTCCTTAAGTTCTGTAGTTGTTCCATTTTTTTCTGGTATTTTTGACAGGTTTGAGACCAGTTCAACATCTACCTACCTACCTACCAACCTACCTACCTACCATCTCTTCATTCCTTTGGTAAGTAGGCATGCTTGTTTTTTCCGCCTGTAGTTTTTCCTCTACATCTTTGTAACTCAATATTTGCTCTTGAGTCTGTGAGTTCTTTCAACTGGCATATATAGTCCTTTCTTCAGTTCAGGGAAGTTATGGTTTATTTTCTCTTATATCCTTGATTACCACTTTTATTTTATTTGTACCTAGACTTCCTTAAGTAAGAACAGCTACCCATATGTTGGTCTTCCATTCTCTGCTCTTCTATCATCGCCTTCTCTCTCATTATTTTTCTTTTTGTCCTTCTCTGCTCTATCATAGGAAAGGTCTTCAAATTTGTCCTGCTCCACGACGCTGTGATTTTCCACAAGACCAACTCTAACATGTTTTAATCTCACTCTTGTGCTTTTAGCTTCCTTTCAATCTTCTTTCATCGTCCTGTGGTCTTCATTAGATCATCTTCCTTTCCATTTACTTTTTTCCCTTTTCCTAGAGGCCTTGTTTTCTTACAGGGCAGTATTCTGATGATTTCTTCTGACTCTTGAATGAAAGCATCTTCAGATGTGCAATTTGCTCTGTTCAGAGTTGAGCACAGCACTTGGGAAACTGAAATCCACAGTCCACAGAGCTAATATTTTTTCCCATCAATGGGAATTTTTTCCCACTTCTCACCATGGCCTCCTCATAAGGAATACACCTATTAGAACGTCTTGCACCACTGTTAACATTCCCCTAACTTTCTGTCCATTTGTTTCCCCAGAATCTTAATGTCTGTTTGTTGTAGAAAGATGGTGGCTGAAGTGTAGGGGAAATAATATGCTGTCAGAGCAGCTCCCAAGGGCTGGGCAGGGTTTCTGCTCAGATTTCTGGTTGGCACAATTCCGGGTCCCTGGGTCGACAGGCAGATGGTGACAGAGCTGTAAAGCATATTCTTACCTCTCGCCACGCTAATTCTTTTATGCAGGCAAAACGGTGATATGTTGTGAGCTGAGGCTCCATATGCCTTATAAATAGGGGTCTATTCTTCCTAGATTTTATCGGTCCTAGTTTCTCATTCTATCATCATTTTTATGATTTCTGGGGCTTTCCTGGGTACTGAGAGAGAAACTGGGAAGCGGGGGGTGGGGGATCATGTTGGGCACTGCCAGTTAGATCCATTCTGATGTAGCCTCTGCTGCCACAGATGTTCAAATCATTGTGATGTGGAGATGATCAACTATTGCTGCTCCTTAGCAAAACTTAACTTTTTTTTTTTTTTACACATTCTGTTTCATACCGCTCCCTCAGTAAACCTGACTACATTTAACATATTAACTGAATATGATGTGTTCACTGGAGCTTCCAGGGCAGGCTTTAGTGAGCTCAAATCTGCAAGCTCCACACTCTCTCTTCTGTACTCTGCTTTGGGATGCTGGGCTGGGACATTACAAACTATGTTTCTCCCTTGTCCTCAGGCTCCTTCAGCATTGCCATTAGGGAGCACCGGAAAAAGCCTGGAAGACAGGAGGAGTGAAGGGACTTCTTCCTCCTGTGCTCTCACGATCCCACCTGCATTTCCCTTGCAAGGGCACTTCAGTGTGGTGGCTACATGTGGCTCCAGACTGCGGCTTCTCCGGCACTGCCAGAATCAAGTTCGTCATGCCCACTTTGAGGTGTCAGGACTAGTTTGGCAGTGGCCCTCCTTAGAGATCTGAGGCCCACCTCCCGAAGTACCGGTACCAGCACTCGCTGGATGAAACCCCTTCTCAGAGGACTGAGTCCCAACTCCATAGGATTCTTGTCTTCTAGAGTGGACCTTGACTGATAGGCAGTTAGTGTTTTCACAGATACCGGTGAATGTATGTGTTGCCGGAAGCTAGCCTGAGAAGTATGGCTGGTGGTGGTGAACTGTGTGCCCCAAAAGACTCAGATGAGAAAAACAAAATTTCTAGATTATCCTCACACACCCACCCCACCCTCAGTGATCTGGCAGTAGTATAAAAAATCACAGTGGTTATCCTTTTTTTTTTTTGGTTTTCACTGTGCTGGTTTTTTTTTTTTTAATTTTTTACAAATAGTTTATTGTCAAATTAGTTTCCACATAACACCCAGTGCTCATCCCCACAAGTGCCCTCCTCCATGCCCATCCCCCCCCTCACAGTGGTTATCTTAACAGAGAGAATTCAATATGGAGATTTGTTTCAGTGGGTATTAGTAACCTGAAAAAGTGACACAAAGCACAACAGAAACACTGAGCTAACACTTTAGACATCTACTATCATCTCTTCAGACCTTGGGGACAGACAGGAAAGGCGAGGGTCTGCAGACCCTAGAAACTGAGTGCTATATCCTCTGATCTAATCCCAGTGGTGAGTTTGGTGATTCAATCAAGTGTTTGAAAAAAAAAAATTGGACGTAACTGAAATTCATTTCATATCAGATGAAGACGATCTCTAAGAACAGAGAGGGAGACAAAGAACTCTCAGACCCTCAGCTGGCATGTCATTGCCACCAAAGTTTTACCATGTTAATAAGTGGCTTGTGGCAGAGTTGGTCTCATATTTAGTGACCATTTAGCCAGTTAGTTTTACCATAACTTCACCCTAGACTCCGAGAGACACTTTTCTTATGAACCACAACTTAGCTGTGATGTCCCTCCAGAAAGTTCACAGCCAATGTCTCCCCACCCCAAGAAGGGCTTGCTCTGGGTAGAATTTCTAACTTTTAAAAATCTACCTTTAACTCTACAATTGTCTTTTACTCCCTTTCCCACTTCCTTGGAGGCAACCTCAGTTTCTTGGTTGAGAATACTTGTTGCACTAAACATCAGATCTATGCAAAACTTTAGCTCAGCTATTGTATAGTTTTTTCATATAAGAGCATTTAGGAGCACTCGTTCATCTCACTGAAATACCACTTTAGATTCTTAAAGATGCCAGATACTAACAATCATCCAAATGGGTCACATTAGATTCTATTTTTTGGACCAAGATAACTTTATCCTTTGAGGAATGTCAAAGCAACATAAGTTTTCTTTGTTCATCAATTTTCCAACTGTGTTGCAAATATGAATTCAGTGACAGTGGTTGTGAGCTGACATTCATGTCATTTGGCTTGGGAAACCTTTTAGAAACGGCAAAATATTGTCACGTCTAACAAGTGTCCTTTCTACACAACTGTTATGACTCTACTTGTTATAACAGATAACAGTTGTGAGGAAAATAGCTCATCTTGGCCGAGGACAGAATACTCCAAGGCATGCTGCATAAGCCACCTAATGGATTTGTGGAAAAGCAGAAATTGACAATAAATAATCATTCACTATGGAAATATGTTAAACAACCATTAGCTATTTCCCCAAATGAAGACAACTCTTTTTTGTCTCTTTAACGAGATGTTCAAGATTTGGCAGGTCCCCAAAACAACAATTTTGTATTCATCTAAGCATTTCCAAAGCATTTAAAGATTAATTCATTATCTTCCATAACATAATAATAAATTATGTATTTCTGGGTAATCCTATGCCTCCTTTATGGAAGAAGATACCCAAGTAATATAGGGGAAACCTTGTTTCAAGAAAGTTAAAGGCTCTGCAGGAAAAAAGCAGGGCCCCATTTTGCAGACTTGAAACCCACTAGTTAATGCAAAGAGGGCTAACTCCTGTAAAGACATATTTAACTAATGCCCTCAGTGTCAAACTTCAAAACACTACCTTAAAACCGTCTTTATTCTTATCTATAATACCTGACATTTCCTATTTACTCATTAACTATCAGAAAAAAAAATGCTTAAACACAAAGAACCATTGCTACTGGAGAGTTAAACAAGACCGTATTTAGCTTTAAACTAAGAGGTGAAGTGATGAGTTAGAGACAACTGGAGGACGGAACCAAACTAGAGTTCATGGTTTTCCAATTAATTTGCAGTCTAATGTTTCTGCTAGCACTGCCTCTTCCCATCTACCCTTTGACTGTGCAGGTAAATCAACCCTACCATCTATATGCTCATCATAGTATTTACCTTTGAACGTTAATTATAATAGACTTAGGGTTGGCCTAAGTTCAGATTGGGAGAAGAGTAACACTCATCTTAAGGACAGATTTTCCTTTCAGTTTCAACTTCCTCAGATACTCACATGTATGGCCTTCCAGCCACGCAGGGTTGGCCCTAACAGCAACTCTCTGAAGGCCCAGACATACCCTCTGCCCAACCTTTATTCCTCTCCAGCCAGGAAAACTCTTCCCTGAGATCTAAGTGAAATGAATGTGATCATTGGTCTAATCATATATATTTAACTGCTATTACAACTCTACTGTTGTTACTATACTTCTATGGTTACTACTACTGGTCAACTCCTATTTAGAGGGCTATGTGCCAGTCACTGTACAAAGTACTTACTACATGACATTTCATATTAACAGAGTAGCTTAACTGCTGCTTTATCAGCAGGTTATTTGGTGGTTGCCAGGTATTCACTGAATGTATATGGTTATTGTTTTTATAGTGAAAGTATGGTGTAGGGCCATGGCTACTTAGTGTTGGTACACTCCCAGGCTATGCGTACTTGAAGACAAGGCACTGCAGCCTCACCTTTGAACAGACTAATTTCTTTTCTTTTCATAATCCCAAAGGAATACAGTTAGATTTAAAATTTAAATCCATTTGGTGGGGGCACTGGATGGCTCAGTTAATTAAGCATCCAAATCTTTGTTTTGGCTCAGGGCATAATCTCACAGTTTTTTGAGTTCAAGCCCTATATCCAGCTCTGTGCTGACAGTGCAGAACCTGCTTGGGATTCTCTCTCTGCCTCTCTCGGCTCTTCTCCTGCTCACCGTATCTCTGTCTTGGTCAAAATATATAAATAAACTTAAAAAAGATTAAAAATAAATAAAATTTAAACCTATGGATTAAATGAATAAGTGTACTCACATTTTGTGAAATCTGTGGGGAAAAATTAATTGTCTAATATCAAATCAGCCAATAGAGCCAGAGTAAAATTATAAATTTGCTAATGCTAAAATAAAATGACCATTTTTAGGGCCTGAGCTGTAAATGCAATCCCTTCTTCACCTTTATCACTTTTTTAAAGTATCTCTTTTTTGACATATCTGGAAATTCTTATTGAAATCATTATTTTGGTTTGAATTTTTACCTATCAAAGGTAAAACTAGTCAAAGAAGGACAAAAGAAGGCACTAACTGTATCAACTTAACTAATGGACTATTTTATTATTATTTTTTTTATGGCTTTGAGATACATTTCACAGGCCATACAATGTACTCATTTAAACTATATAATTCGATGTTTTAAGTATATTGTACATTTTTTTAAAAAAAGTGAAGACAATGTTTTTAGTAGGATACATTAAAGTGAGTGCCAGCGAAGGAAGTATGCTTTTCAGGAAAAAAAAATCATGATAGTCAGCGCTATTAGACAAATTTTTTTCGAGGAAGGATTTGAAGCCCTGAAAATCTAGGAGATGTAAATCCAACATGTGCTAAACATAAGACTGAAGGATTTTTCCTGGAATAAATAAATGAATGTGAGTTCTTTGCCTCTTTAATTTCCATGAACCAAGGGCCACATATAACTATTTTTCAGCCTTACCTCATGAAAGCTTTGAGCTTTCCCTTCATGTTAAAATATATTATTTAACATTGGAGTATGTCAACACCACATTAGGCACTTTAAAAGAACAGAATTAGCCATGCTTCCTACTCAAGGGACTTGTCTACTAAGTATCAGACTAAAGCAAAATGCTATAGTATTCCCTCACATCAAGCAATCCATAGAGTGATATTTTCCCTTAATTCTTCCATAAAATCAATGAGATTTTTCTTTTTTTTATACAAACTCAAAGGAACACCCTTTGATTTAACATATACCTTTAGAAGTTCTGTTTGGGCACATTCCACGTCTTATTCTTTTATCATGGGACAGAATCAGTGACTAGACCTCAAATCAGACCCGTTTAATGTGGTTTTTGTCACAAAGCAAAAAGGATTCCATTTTCGCTGACTCTGTAATCATCCACTTTATAGTGAGGAGGGGCATTTAAACAAACAAGAGAGCCTATTTCTCACATACACCTTCATAGTATGCACTAAATAAATAAAGCTGATAGCACAGTGCAGTGAGAAAACCCGCAGAAAAGAAATATAAAATGCTTCAGTCTGGGTATGCTTTCACCAGGTAGTAATTAGAAGCAAAAATTTTAATTATGTGGTATCGTAGAATACTTTGTGAGTGTCAGAACCATAATGCAAGTACGAAGCACAAAACCTGAAGGTTATCAAGCTACATAATCATCGCTTTATAAGATGGTTAAAAGTATATATTAAGGCATCCATTTTCAATGTAACTTGTTTAGTCAATGAATTACTAATTTGCTTCCCTTATCGTTTTACTAGAGACTACTTAAACTTTTGGGTCTACTAGCTTAAGTCTGCTTGTATAAATACACTGTAATCAACTAGATTAATTAGTCAAATTAGCTCAGTATTTCTTCGTCTATACTTAGAACTTGAAAAGTTCATAATGTTCAAATTAATAATTCAGCATTGGTTCCTAGTCTGAAGCTTTTTAAAAACTAAATTTAATAGTGGCAAGAGTTACAAATTCAGAAATATTATAATTAAGCAAGCAGATGTACATTTTGAAACAGTGCCTCAATGGATATTAAAATGTCCTGAATAAATTCTTGCTACAGTTGGATTTAGTGGTATAAATTTTGGAAAGAAATAATGAAATAAGACAACTATAAGCATGCAGACTTTTCTGAAAGACCACAAACCAACATAATCTTTAAAATCTTATTCACAGTATTTTATGTGTTTCTCAGAGATCCGGAGCAAAGTGCTTTCAGAACTCGACTTGTTGATATTTGTCATAATGGCATTATCAGTGTGCCGGTTCATAGCTACATTGGGCCATGTCTGGCCCAGGCTGGTTCTTTCAAAGTTCCAACCAAATCCAATGTGGTATTTCATGGACAGAAAAGGTCTTAAGATATTGGGCTTTAAAAATGGGTCTCTGGATTCTCTCTACTCTAGTGCTTTCTCAGAACAAATACTCGTGAAATTAGATAATTTCATTTTGCAAACAATCTGGAAAGGATTTGGAGAATGAGCACAAGGGGGAGAGACGGGGGATGGTGAGAGGAATTGACTCAGGTTTTTTAGCACGGATTTTGAATTTTGCCTTGAGATGTTTAGAACTGAAGTAATCAAAAGGTAATCATATTACCTAACTTTGGATAGAAAATGTAAACTAATTCCAAATTTCCAGTACCTACCCTTCCTGCTAAAACTATGAGTCGCCCTAATGGACAGACTATATAATGAAAAGTCAAATAACCCTATTCTACCACAAATTCTTGCAAATTGTCTGTAGCTGAGGATTGTCCCACAGTCACCTTATGTTCCTAAACCTGCAGCAGGAAAATGTTACTGGCAAAGTGGTAGCCAGAGTCATGGAAGGAGGGACACACCAATAAACTTACTCAAAGCCAGAGCTAAACTGTAGCTTGGATTTTCTTCCAAATAATATGGGGGAAGGGGAACCCCATAAAAGATTTAAATTCTGGAAAAATTTCCCACTTTATAAATATTTACATGAGGCCAACCCCCATCATAGATTCAAGTATTTAAATACTTCATATACTTTCATTAAATGGCATCAACCCACTTATCTAAAGTTTCCTAGAGCATCCAAATAAGATAAAGAGCAATGTGATTCCTTATAATTCTGCTTCATTATCTGACTGGTAGATGGAACTCTGAGTATATTTCCTCCAGGTCAAACCTAAGTGAAATGTGGTTATAAAAAGAGAAAAAGTAAGTTAGGAGTGATGCAAATTTTGCAATCAGATGGTTTAAAAATATTTTAAAGAGCATCTAAATCCCTGGGACTGGTTTCCTCGATAAAAAAAATAATGTTTATTTATTTCTGAGAGAGAGAGAGAGAGAGAGAGAGAGACAGAGAGCGAGAGCGCACGCACTGGGAAGGAGCAGAGAGAGGCTCCAGGCTCTGAGCTGGCAGTCAGCACAGCTCCTGACACAGGGCTCAAATCCACAATCTGTGAGATCATGACCTAAGCCAAAGTCAGACATTTAACCAACTGAGCCACCTAGGTGCCCCTCCTCAGTTTTAAATAAGGAATATCACCTCCTAGATACCTAACAGCAAGTATTTATAAATCTGAAATACTAAAAGATAATGGCTGTATAGATGCGCTACGCTGTCATGCAGAATAATTTGTGGGTAAGCATTTCAGCTATTTGAAAAGTCAAACTCAAGCAATCACATGTAAGTGAATCTACAAATGCCTCCAGGTAAATTCTGAAGGCTAGATCAACAGTTTTCTGCCCAAAGGGTATTTCTTACTGTGACTCTTAGAGAATGTCAGAATGCTTTAAAGTATGGTGCTAATAGAGATTTTATAATTATACATATATTTGTAACTGCAGACCATTTCTATGAACAAAAGTTTACAATGATAGCCTTGTCACCAGGATCAAACAGATTCTCATGCCACCCACCTCCATAGGTATGAAGCTGAGTTGATTTTCAGGGTCACAATCAAGCCAAAGTAATTTTAGGTTGAATATTTTGTTTTACAAAAGAAAAAAAAGTATGCACATCTCTATTCATGATGTGTGTGTGGGTGGTATAGTTTTGAGAACTTAGGGAGAGTGGTGCTTGGTATAACCTAGTCAGTGAGGGAAAGCATTTAAAAATACTGTCAAGGACTCTGGCAGGAAAGACTGTATAAATATACTGTAGACTCAAACATGAGTGAGCTGGTTAAAAAAAGAAAAGAAACTGCAAATGAAAACTTCAAAACTACTACCCCCACGATGAAATACATTATATAAAGGAGAACATTATCAAGGGTTTTTATACCCACGAAAATACCTAATTTCAAAAGCCCAGCTCTTAGAGAATTTTCTCTTCAAATCCGGGGATTCAGTATTCAGCCAATATAATTGGTAGGATAGTCTTAGCATATTTTGTGAAATCATTTATAAGGCTACCAAATGTCTTGGGAACTTTTTCCTCTAATCACTCCTGAATCCGTCCAAATTGGTTTTAAATTATTCCATTCGTAATGGTAAATGTTTATTACAAACATGTTTTTTACTCCAATTTAAGCACAGATATGTCAGTTTGAAGTAGAAATAATTAGATCCTACATGGTTTTTCATGCTGCACATTATTATATCAAAAATCCTATCCCATCATGGAAAAGATGTGGAAGGTTTCTATAAATTTCAAGTTAATTTATTTCATTAAATGGCTTATACTGTGCATGTAGGTATGCATATATTTTCAAGCACAAACACACAAATACACAGAACCATGAATTATACTCTACAACATCCCTTTTGAAGTGTTGTTCTTTTTAAAATCTTTACATGAATAATATCCAGCATCATGGACCTTGAACACTGATGATTCTGGCTAACGCTTTTATCCTTTGCTTGAAATTACAGGATCAGTCTAGCCAGAATTTATGAGAACCAGACCCCAGACCTCACATAGCTCACATATTAGACCATTAGGCATCTAACTACCTCTGAACAATTTCAATGCATTATCTCGCCTTTTCCCTGGGGCACAAACTTCACTCGTCCATACTTTTAATATATTTTGTCTGCATGAAGCAGATCGAGTTATTACATGCCAGCAGATCACGACTTACAGAAATTTCATTGCTTCACAACGATGCAAACGAGCATCTCTGTTCTCCACTCTCATGTGGATCCACAGGGAAATGGTCAATGCTACAAATGTGTGTAAATTATCTAGTGGTTGAAGTAAAGCCTATTTGATATTTTTACTTAAATACTTTAAACATTCCCATACATTCCCACCCACAGACAGCCAAGGAAGCCCGTATCTGTGCATATGTTAAAAAATTATATGCCACTTCCAAAGGACTATTAAAGTACTTTAAGATCAATGAAAACCACTCAGCTTTTGCCTTCTCCAGTAGGATTTTTATATTCTTCATTGGATATCTCTTGTTTATATTTATGTTTCGGTTTGCAGACTTCAAAATCTCCTAGCCAGGAATTTATTTGCTCTTCAGAAAAGAAACCGAGTGATCAAGATTTAAAAATTAATAGATCTTCGAACCCCCCCACCCAAATCTTTCACCTGGATTGCAAAAACCATTATGTTCTTTTCTTTCAACAGAATTTTTTTTTCTTCAATAAGGCTGAATGGGAAACAAGGGTGATCCTATCCTATCCTGAGAGACTGTTCATAGCTAGCTCAGTTTACAGCTATTTAAAAAAAAGGTGTGTGTGTGGGGGGGTGCTCAGTCAATTAAGCATCCAAATCCAGATTAGGTTATGATCTCACGGTCTGTGGGTTCGAGCCCCACCTCGAGCTCTGTGCTGACAGCTCAGAGCCCCGAAGCCTGCTTCGGATTCTGTGTCTCCCTCTCTCTCAGCCCCTCCCCCACCTACACTATGTCTTTCTCTCAAAAAATAAACATTAAAAAAAATTAAAACAAAACTGGAGGCAAGGAGCACTTAGAAATGTCATATTTTATTATGTGGGACTATTATTATTTTGTGGTAACATGAGCAAACAATGGACATTTTTCTCCTTAGCCGTGATGCTTTTTGTTATTATTTTTTTTTAATTTTTTTTTAATGTTTTATTTATTTCTAGGAGACAGAGAGAGACACCGTGAGCAGGNATACTTGGGAAAGGAAGAAGCAAGCTACTGTTATCTAAAACAATTTTTTCATTTAGTTCCAAACTAAAACAAACAGCAAGGAAAGGTCATTAGTCTCACAGACTAAAATTGTTTTGATGAAGGCCAGCTTTGCATTCTGTTGACAAGCGTCTCAATTCTTTTCAACAGCTCTGGGTGTCCACCGTGGAAGAATGCAAAGCAGTCATCAGCCTCAGGGAACCAATGGCTCTTGGTGACGATTTGCAGAACTAAAAACCAATCGAACGATTCATCCCCTCCCCCTTCTCTTTATCACAAGTTAGTATATTAATAATGCAAATGAGTTCTTAGATTTAGAAGTAAAGAGTGCTTGAACTTCTGCCCTTGTACACCATTTAGCAACAGTGGATGCTCAGCCTTATCGTGTGTCTTTTTCAGGGGGAAGTCAGGGAATTGAGAAGAACCTGCACAACTGTATCAAATTCTCCCCAAGTAGGCAGACAGTGTGGTTCACTTTTACAAGCAGCTCAAGTATTGTGCCACAGAGTGCCCTCAGTAAAAAAGACGAGCAGATGGAAAAGGAATGAGCCTCTGCAGATGCCCTGACTTTCATGCTGCCTTGGGAGCAGAGGGCCAACCCGCTTTGTGATTAATGACCAAGACCTCCAAGCGGCATGACTTCATCCCATTGTCTTCTAGCTGAAAATAAGGATCACCATTCCTCCACCCAGAAACCCAAGTGGCCCTTCCCAATACATTTTTGCATTCAGGCTTCCCTGCGCTATTTACTCTCTGAGGTTCCATTTGCCAAGTCCTCTCACCTTTCTGAAGCTGGAGAGTCGGAGAGTGTGGATCACTGCATGAAGAGCCCGCCAAGAACTAGAAGGGTGAATTCAAACAGCCTCTAGAAAGTTCAGGATAAGAAGCACTGTATAGAGATAGCCCAGGGATTTATAAGTTGGGAGATTTAGGTTCTATTTTGAGCTATGCCTTGAGCATGTTGCTCTCTTTATAAAAATTGCCAGATGTGAGAGGAAAGACTGCTTACTTTGTGGAGAGCTTGAAGAATTCTTAATCAGAGAATTTGATTAAGGCTAAGAAGGAAATTCAGTTAACGGTTCTTTTAAAATGTTATAAAACAAACATTGGGCTGAAAAACTCTTTACCCTTCTTGGTTAATTTTTATTGTCTGCCTATAAACTGAGCTGTATTCTACCTTTTTTGAGGCAAAACCAGCATTCTGCTGTGTCTTCCCTTCGACTTAGGAAAGGCATGGGAAGGGGCGCCTGGGTGGCTTAGTCGGTTAAGCGTCCGACTTTCGCTTAGGTCATGATCTCACGGTTCGTGAGTTCGAGCCCCGCATCGGGCTCTGTGCTGACTGCCAGCTCAGAGCCTGGAGCCTGTTTCAGAGTCTGTGTCTCCCTCTCTCTCTGACCCTCCCCTGCTCACGCTGTTTCTCTCTCTCTCTCTCCTAGAAATAAATAAAAATATTAAAAAAAAAAAATAAGGAAAGGCATGGGAAGTCCAGGTTCCATGGGGCAGGAATGGCCCATAGCTGGTACACAGTTGAGTCTCACAGCCAGTTCTCAATCCCTCTGTAACACATGTGCCAAGGAACAAACAAGCCTGTCTTTTTTTTTTTTTTTCATGTTTATTTATTTTGAAGGACACAGTGCAAGCAAGGGAGGGACAGAGAAAGAATTCCAGGCAGGATCCAAGCTGTCAGCACAGAGCCCGATGCAGGGCTCCATCTCATGCACTGTGAGATCATGACCAGAGCCAAAATCAAGAGTAGGACACCCAACTGACTTCAGCCACCAAGGCGCCCCAAACACACCTGTATTAACCATGCTTAAGAAAGTGAAGCCTTGGTGAGCCTGGGTGGCTCAGTCGGTTAAGCATCTGACTTGAGCTCAGGTCATGATCTCACAGTTCGTGGGTTCGAGCCCCACGTTGGGCTCTGTGCTGACAGCTAGCTCAGAGCCTGTTTCAGATTCTGTGTCTCCCTCTTTCTCTGACTCTCTCCTGCTCATGCTGTCTCTCTCTCAGAAATAGTTAAAAATTTTTAAAAATTTTAAAAAAAGTGAAGCCTTCCATTTGCACAGGTGATTTATTCTGCATTCTGATAGTGGGTGCTTGGGAAGTGCTGACTGAGGTCAAGCTGAAATACACAACCCTGCACCTCCACTGATCCCTGCCCCAGTCCTTGGTCAGGTCACATAGTAACACTGGCTACCTTACTCCCCAGGGCAATCCTTCTGGTGGTAAAGGCAGCTGTATTGTGCTCCTAAATGTTCTCTTCTCCAATTCACGTGTGCCCTGCTGCTTCTGGCCATTTCTTATACCACAGGCCTTTGAACCAAGGTGACCCCCNTAACTGCTATACCATAATCCAAAGCCAGTCTAATCAGAGTGGACTATACCCTGCATGATATCCACCATTCTAGTTATTTTGTTGTATTAATACAGGGCTTTTTTTTCTTTTTAGCTAAATCATATTGTGCTTACTGTTAACTAAAATCTCTCCTTCTGTCATATAGCTCCCGTCTTATATTTATGTAATTGAATTTTGGTACTTAAGCATTCTTTACATTTATCTTCTTTATAATTTCGTCTTGTTAGAGTTGGCTCATTGTTGCATCAGATCCAAAATTCTTTTTGGCAGTAGGAAATAAGCTAAGTGATTCCTACTCTGTGTCAAGTGCACTGCTCCAAGGGTTTCCACATTGCACCCATGTATTTCACCCATGCAAGAGCCACATGAGGTAGTGATTCTCCTAACTTTGCTGGAATCTATGGCTGAAAGGCTAAGAGGACTGCTGATGGTCACACCCCTGGTTCATGGTACAACCAAGATTCAAACCTAAGTGATCTAACCATTCATGGACTGTTCTTTCCATTTGCTGTACTATTTCTTAGGATTTCTTTGGATTCTGCTCCTGCCATTTAACATATTGGCTCTCTCTTCATCCAGCACAAATTAGAAAGAATCATCAATGTCCTCAATCAACTCATTATTTTAAAAATAATTGCACATAACTGGGCTGAAAACAAAGCCAGCAGAGCTTGGGTGCCAGAAATCTATTGGTGCCGACTTTTCTTAACAAAGCCACCTATCCAAACTCTCAGCAGCACATGACTTTTCATCATGCTCACGAGGACCTCACTGATTCATTTACTTAATAAGCGAAGTATCTAGTATGTGCCCGGATCTGTGTCAGGCACTGGGCGTACAGGGACGAACAGACATGGGCACCATGACAACTCTGTCAGAGGCCAACATGGGGTCTGGTTGAATTCACTCACAGTAAACCCGTGTCGACTCTTAGTGAACAATGGCTCCCTCTTCTAATGGAGGGGAAATGTCACAGCCACACTTAGTGTGCCTGCCCTGGGCAAGATGGTTAGCACTGAGCACAGCAAAACGAGCGAAGCTGAGAGCGCACAGAACAGTATCACTGAGTAAGGATCCTGCTGCTCCGGGAACTGCAGTCCCCAGCCTGTGACAGGCAACTTTACCTAACTATGGGAGTTTTCATTTTTAAGAAAACAGGGCCAAGGTTTTCATTTGTCTAACCAGGTGACAAATACTGCCTTCTCCTTGTCACTATTTGTCTACAACAAATACACTTTCCAAAAATCAAACGCAAACAGGATTCATTCAAAAGATGGTCCATGAAAACCTATCAAAGTAGAATCTGAGAAATAACCATGGAAAATAATTCCATTTACTGAACAAGTAGTATGTGTGTGGCAATGTATTGTGTACTTTTATTTAACTCAGTCCTCACAGTAACCCTACTGGGAATGTGATTTATAAACCCCGTGTTTAAATTTTTAAAAAACACTTTTTTTTTTAATGTTTTTTATTTATTTCTGAGAGAGAGAGAGAGTGTGAGCAGGGGAGGGTCAGAGAGAGAGAGAGACACAGAATTCAAAACAGGCTCCAGGCTCTGAGCTGTCATCCCAGAGCCTGACACGGGGATCAAACCTACAAACCATGAGATCACGACCTGAGCCAAAATCGGACGCTTAACCAACTGAGCCACCCAGGCGCCCCTACAAAACACTTTTTAAGGGTGCCTGGGTGGCTCAGTCAGTTGGGTGTCCGACTTTGGCTCAGGGTCATGACCTTGCAGTTCATGAGTTTGAGCCCGGAGTTGGGCTCCATGCTGACAGCTCAGAACCTGGAGCCTGCTTTGGAGTCTATGTCTCCCACTCTCTTTGCCCATCCCAAGCTCCCTCCCTCCTTACTTCCCCCCTCCCTCTAAGAATAAACAAACATTAAAAAATTTTTTTTAATCCTTTCGGGGCATGTGGGTGGCTCAGTAGGTTAAGTGTCTGACTCCTGATATTGACTCAGGTTTTGATCTTGTGGTCCTGAGGTGCTAGCATGGAGCCTGCCTGGGATTTACTCTCTCCCAACTTGTGAACACGTGCATGTGTACTCTCTCTCTTAAAATAAATAAACAGTTAAAAAAAATCCTTTCTCTACCCTACTACCCCTCAAGCTAGCACGCTTTCTATTTTCATGTCTTGAAAGGAGAGTCCATCTCCAGATGCCCTAACTCTGTCCTTCCCTACTTGCAATCTGGCTTCTGCTCTTTCACTTTCCTGAGACTTTCCAGACCCAAAGGTCACCAATGACTTCCTCGTGGCCAAATGCAATATTTTCTCTCTTCTGCCCCTCAAACTCTATAGATCTCAACTCTGTTGATTATGCATTTCTTTTGCCTTAGTATTTATTTAGTGACTACCTTATGCTAACCAAAGGGCTACACTAGAAGCTCAGGCTTGGAGTGCTCTTTCAAGATCCTCTGTGTTCCTGCTCCTCAGCTCTCTGACATCTTTGTGAGCTTCTCTAACTCCTATCGCTTCTAAATATACTTCCCCAAGAACCTATCCTTGGCCCTCTTCATTTCTCTGTAGTCCCCAGTCATAATCTCACAACTTTAGCTGTTAACTCTGAGGACGCTTCTAAAGCTCTTCCTATGCCAGCTTTTCAGTTCTGCATTTCTTTTTTTATTTTTTTTACATTTATTTATTTTTGAGAGACAGAGTAAGATAGAGCGTGAGCGGGGGAGGGGCAGAGAAAGAAGGAGACACAGGATCCAAAACAGGCTCCAGGCTCCAAGCAAGAATTCAGCACAGAGCCTGACATAGGGCTCGAACCCACGGACCATGAGATCATGACCTGAGCTGAAGTTGGACCCTCACCTGACTGAGCCACTCAGGCGCCCCTCAGTTATACATTTCTAATGTCTGCTGAAATTCTCCCAAACTCTTTACTGTCATATACTGAAATCTTTCTTACCTTCTCATGAACCTACTCGTCTTTCCTGTCTTTAATAGGTTTTGGCATTTTAATAGGGTCAAGCTCCAAACCTTAGCCACATCTTGGAATGCTCTCTCTTGTTTCATTGCTCATTACAATTGAATTGCAAAAATCTGCAGATTCCCCCATCAAACAACTTCTCAAGCTTGTCTATTCATTTCCATTTCTGTTACCCTAATGTAGCAACTCACAAACTGTCACTTAGATTACAGTTCCCCAACCATTAGCCATTCCCCTAAGACCTCCCAGGTTTGAGCGATATGGGCAGATTATAAGCACTGTACTGTTTATTTAATATGTTTAAGTTAATAGGGGTGCCTTGGTGGCTCAGTTGGTTAAGTGTTAAGCATCCGACCTCAGCTCAGGTCATGATCTCACCAGTCTGTGAGTTTGAGCCCCACATCAGGCTCTGTGCTGACAGCTCAGAGCCTGGAGCCTGTTTCAGATTCTGTGTCTCCCTCTCTCTCTGCCCTTCCCCCGCTCACATTCTGTCTCTCTCTCAGAAATAAATAAATATTAAAAAAAGTTTTAACTACATTTAAGTTAATAGACCTATTTTTCCCTCTCAGACTCATCCATGGCAATAGTCTATGGAGTCAGAGGTTTGATGTGCAAACTTGTTTTTCTAATACATAGATTTAGGCTATGTTATTATCAAAATCTGAATATCACTTAAATTCACCTTACATACCACAAATCATACCCTCCCCATACTTTGGGAAACCTCTGTTTTGGTTATACAAAAGCCTTACAACCAGTATTTCCATCTCCAGGCTTCTGACGTTTCAAACCACTTAATTCTCCTAAACTCACTGTGCAGAACTACAACCAAACCAAGTCAGTGTGTTGCACAAAAACTCAGCTCCATCTAGTCAGGTCTACAACCACTTAACTCGTGATGTCTCCAGTCTGAATGGATTTGCCTTCCCAACATCATTTCCTGTTGCTCGGGCCCCTTATCTCAGGCTTTATGGAACCAATCCCTGCTAATCACTGCTGTCCCTGCTGCCCCTACTCCCCACCCCTGCCCCAGTGCCTGCCTGCAAAGTCCTCTCTCCCCCTGCCCCATCTGCAGCCTCCTCAACATGTCCACTAATTCCCTCAACTGGGAGTAATCTTTCCTTCCTCCACCAACTTCCCCTTTGCTTTTGACATTTTTACCAATACTTTTACCCATACCATACTTTTGACACTTTCCACCTTCTACTTTTGACTTCTGTTAGATATTCCCACTTTGTCTCTACGTGTGTTTAAATTCCTTGAAGGCAGGCTCTCGTTCCTCCTATAACTTAGTGAAGTATTTGCTCAAAGGTGGGGGGAGAAAAGGCCACCAAATATGGATTGAATAAATGAATAGATGAGTCAGGTAACATTACGGTGGAAGTGAATGTTGATTAAAGTAGTTTTCTCATCAAGTAGAATTTTTTTCCCCTCAACAATTGATCTGCATTTTAGTGGCAGCAGGGATTAGTGCACGTTGTTGAAGAAGTTTCTTACAAGTCACATCTTCGTCTAACTGTGCCTACATCTACTTACATTTAAACAAGGCAAATTGGAGAGTTGTTCTATAGCTGTAGAAGAGGGCCTGTTCTTGGTGACAACTGAAGTTGATTAATTTTGTTTTGTTTTTTAATGGACATATTTCTGAGACAATAGTAATACATGGAGGATTTTTAAGTGTATCAGGTTTTTTGGGTTTTTTTGGTGTTTTACAGAGCCTTGCTCCCAGTACCTACTGAATATGGAAACTGTATGAAGCCATGTCTCCTAGAGGGCTCATTCACTTCTGGAAAGATGTTTCCTTGAATGGCTGACCATAGCTGGAGGAGAGCCTGGTGCTCCCTGGAGTTTAGTGTGACAACCCCTGAGAGTCTGAAGCCAACCCAGCTGCTAAGTAGGGAGGAGAGCAGCAAGGCCCTCTGATTATTCTGCCTGTTTGGCAGAGACCCTCCCTCCTGCCTCAAGTGAACCCTGTGTGTTCACGTTTCTTTGGGCCAGAGACTCTGTGTGACACTCCAGAAAATACTTGTCAGAAAGCCAAAAGCTCTGCATTCATTAGAACCCTCGCTTTTGCTCAAATATAATACTAGCAATGATTTGGGGATGAAAAGAAAAACACTCAATGCTAGATTTTATTCATCTGAGAACTGTTAATAATTTTAGGTTTCACAATTTCTTTTTCTTTTAAATTAATGAGAGAAGGAAGGCAAACATAAAATAAAAGCAAGAATTATGTCACCTGGAGACAAGAACATCATCACATGCTGAACTAGATAAGATACCTGCTATAACCAATCAGTATTTCATACTAACATCAACAGACTTTATCATGTATTAAGAACTGGTCCACAGGGGCACCTGGGTGGCTCAGTCAGTTGAGCACTGATTCCTGATTTCAGCTCAGATCATCATCTCAGGGTTTGTGAGATTGAGCGTCACATGAGGCTCTGTGCTGACAGTCTGGAGACTACTTGGGATTCTCTGTCCCTCTCAGACTTGTGTGCAGGTGTGCATGCATGGGCGTGCGCGCGCACACACGCACACACAGTGTCTCTCTCTCTCTCTCAAAATAAACAAATGTTAAAACAAAAAGAAGTGGTCCACACTTTTGGACTCTTCTCTTCCAAATTCCTTTCTAGAATATTGTTCCCCATGATAAAGTGTAAATGAATAATTCTCAAATTGGCCTTCGGGTCTCCACAACTACTATATAACTTTAATTGTTGGTTATGCCCAACAGCTTCTACTTACCATTCCAAAGATAAAACTGGAGAAAAACACTTTTAAACAAATACATTAAGTATCCCTTTCTCTACACAAAAGAGACAATTATTTATATCTCATGCTGTAGATAACTAAGGGCTCTCTGTTCAGAGAGTATGCGAACTCCGTCACTCCCAGCCAGTAAGGGCTGCCATCTTGAACACTGTGCTCAGATCAAAATTCTAGAAGTAAGTGTCAGCTGTGATATTCAAGCACAAAACTCAGTCTGAGCAGGATAAGGTCTTTGTTGCTCTAGGCATTATCAGACAATTCTGTTCCACAGGAAAATGAAAGTAATCTGCTATGATGTCAGGAAACTTTCTAGACTCCTAGAATAATAGTGCTGGAAATGGCCTCAAAGCTTGATTCTCCTGGATGTGTTGGCACGTCCCAGGTATCCCAGAGGCTGTACGTTGAGCTGCTTGCTCTTTATACACGGTCACGCCTCTGCCTCAAGGCTTGTCACCAGCATTCATGACACCAGACAGAATACCCACAGAGACTGAAGAACAAGATCCAGACTTGGTCAGAAACAGCCCAGT
The DNA here is from genome assembly GCF_008692635.1 of Crocuta crocuta. NCBI lineage: Eukaryota > Metazoa > Chordata > Mammalia > Carnivora > Hyaenidae > Crocuta > Crocuta crocuta. The sequence continues at coordinate 1,201,548 of NW_027529436.1, forward strand.
AAGGTCCCCTGCATATCACCAAAATGGTGCCTCGGTAGGCCTTAAGAGACAGCAGCCAACAAAACCGCCTATTGCAAGAATTATGAGGCAGAGTAAAGCTGTGTTGCAGCCTCTGCATTCTCAAAAATCCCAAGGAAACGATATGTAAAAATCACGTTGAAATGCCTTGCATTGTAAGTTCATTTTATTTGCCTTTTCAACATCACTCTTACATAAGCACACACTTAATGAGTCACTATTCATTAATGTTAACTCCTCACTGTGATTTTATGCAGCCATTCCTGGGTCAGGGGGCTTAAGTTCTAAGTGAGATATGAAGCTGATGTGGAAAATCAAAGGACATTTTCAGGAGAAATAATAGAAAAGATAAAAGATGAATGGGAGAAAACTGAACTCGGCGACTTCAACAGGGACTCTGTGGGCTGGACTGAAAAAAAAAAACCAAATGGACAAACCAGGACTCCAGTGCCCGGCGCCCTCTGAGGAGCCCAGACTGCTGGCGCAATGGCGGCAAAACCTGTTCCCGCCCTAGGGACTGGTGTGTTGTGAGGCCTTTCTTGTTGACACTCCACTATTCCAGGCATTATTTACTGATTCGCTGCCTTCCACAAACCAGCTCCATAGGACCCCTACCTGTGATGACATAACTTTTGAAACTGAGTTCCCTAATGCTAATTTGATCCCTGTAGGAGAGGGATTTCAGAGTCTTGACAAGTTATTTCTATGTATATACGTGAATCTATTATACATCTCTCAAAGAAATGGGGGGCTCTGCGAAGCACTTAGAGATCCTCTGGGAGGTAAAGAGCTGCATTATTACTATTTTGATACAATTACTTATAATCTCCTTCCCTTGTTTTGAGTATTTCTTCATATGAATTTTTAAATAAATAAATCTTGCCTGTTCGTAATACATATTTTATTCTTTACATTCTTATTTTGACCACTGATGTTTTCCATTTAATTTTTTCAGCCACCAACTTTCAGACATTCAGCATAACTACCGATTTTCATACCAAACAACTCAATCAAATTATAACAATTTTGACAGGAAAAAAGATACCTACAAATAAGTCTCAAATTGAGCCATGGTTCAGCAGTCTCTTTTTCTCTGAAGGACACAAAACCTTACCTGGCCACAGTAACCGTGTAAATGATTTTTACTTTATGCAAATGGGTATAATCTCTATTATCTAGAGAAATTTGAGAAGCTTATCTAACACTTTTCTGGGGTATAACCTTATGTCTTCTCCATCAAAGCCTGATCTGTGGTCCATAAACTAAGCTGCTAACTTTCATTGTATGCAAATTACCTTAAATCACCCCTTCCTTCATTACTCACCCTGCACTCTTTCTCTATCAACTGGATCATTGATAGTATTTGTTTCTCTTGATCACCCAAGCTAGTGCCAAAGAGATTTTTTCCCCTCAAAATTTCCCCCTCTTACAACGGACATAGCTCTTGAGAGACACAGAGCTGTTACTTATTCACCTGAGAAAAAAGAACACCTACTTTCTCATGGATAAGCCAATGACCTCAGATTGCTAAATGCCTGAATAACAGAAAAACAATCTCCTACTGGTTAAAGTTTCTAAAGCCACTCTGATATAGCTTAGTGACAACAGGTACTGCTTCCCGTCTTGATTCCAGACGAGACCATTTTTGGAATGTACATTTTTTGAGAGGAAGAGGTTGGAGGTGGCTTAAGCATACATGAAAGACTAAACAGTCTGTATCTTAGAACAGTAACCGTGGCTTCAGGACTCCCTTGCTTCATATGTAGAATGGGAATAATAATATAAAGTCTGAGGGCAAGAAATGGAATCTTGAGAATTCTTTTAACTTTAAGGATGGATCAACTTGTCTAAAGGCAATCCTATTTCCTTGCTGGTGTGACTAAATTCTTGCCACATGATGAAAGGAAGGAAGGAAGGAAGGAAGGGAGGGAGGGAGGAAGGAAAAGAAAAAATGTCTGTTAGAGGCTTCCGGTAAAACTAGAGATCCACAAGAAGCCACTTTCAGCCAGGGATCTGAGTGCAGCGCCTAGAGCTCTGGCAGCCATGTTATTACTACCAAGAAACCCAACCTGTGGATGGAGCCAAGACGTAGATGGGAGAACAAAGACACACTGGGTCTCTGAAGAACTTACAGGACCCTTGAGCTCCATTTCCCTTAAAGTCCAGTCTACCACGTACCTTGGAACTATCTCATGATCGTTTAAGGCAGTTTGTGAAGTGGTTTTCTGTTATTTGGAGCCAAAAATATTTTCACTGATACAGCTTCTCAGCATGTCTTTGTGAGTACACTCTTAGAAACCACTGATTTATAAAATTTCTTGTTCTTCATTCCAGTTCCTTAAAATTTTATTTTATTGGGGCGCCTGGGTGGCTCAGCTGGTGAAGCATCCGACTTCGGCTCAGGGCAAGATCTCACAGTTCATGGGTTCGAGCCCCATGTTGGGCTCTGTGCTGACAGCTAACTCAGAGCCTGGAGCCTGCTTCAGATTTTGTGTCTCCCTCTCTCTCTGACCCTCCCCTGCTCACACTGTCTCTCTGTCAGAAATAAAAAAAAATTTTTTTTTTTAAATAACTTAGTTTATTAACAAAACTAAGACCAGACACCTCTGTTGGATTAGGAAAGACACAACAGGTATTTCTGATGAAATATCCCTGATGCTTCATCAGTGAGCAAATAACTAGCACGATGTTGTCTCCAAGAGGTCTACATGTACCTAGAAAACTACTTTTCATCACATAACAAACCTCAATGATTTTATAGCCTAATATTCTTTTCTTCACATAAAAAGTATATGGGTAAGCCTGAAACATCTGTTATTGATAACCATATCTTTTACAAAGTGATAAATTGAATACAGAGAATTAAACAATGGAAATTTACATGTGATCATTATCCTTAATAAAGCAAGGCAATTTAAAGAATGCTTACAGTAGGGATGTCTGGGAGACCCAGTCAGTTAAATGACCAATTCTTGGTTTTGGCTCAGGTCATGGTCTCGTGGTTTGTGAGATGGAGCTCCAAATCGGTCTCTGTGGGGTGGCGCAGAGCCTGCTTGGTATTCTCTCTCTCTGTTTCCCCCTACCCCTCCTCTGCTCTCTCTCTCAAAATAAATAAATAAACAAAAATATTTTAATAAAGAGAGAATGCTTACAGTAAGAGTATTTCAATTTTTCCCTAGATTATTTTTTGGTATCTAGATCAGTGGTCTTCTACACACACACACACACACATTCTTTCTATATATAACACAGATATGTTTTGTTAAATAATCTCTAAACCAATTAATGTTGGTTTTACATTTTTTTTCATGTTTTATAAATTACCAATAAAATCAACCCAATGTAAATTCAAAAAACTAAATGTTTATAAAATATACTTCTACCCATTTCCCACAGTTCTGCATTTCCTCTCAAGTTTCACAATAACCTTTGACCTATTTACATGGGTTTGTAAATGCATGTAGGTGAGTAAAAGCCAGTTAAGATAAGACACAAAATGAAGTATGCAATTTGAATTCCTTCACAAAAGAGTCACTTTTCTTTCAGAAAATTTATTCATTGAAGTCTACTTATTTCTATAATAAGTCACCTCCTCAATTTGCCTGTAATATTTTAAGTACATGAAAAGTTGAGTGGGATCTTTAGATAAAGACTTCCACTCACTTTAATATACTGTCAAAAATGATTTTTAAATATTTCAGAAAGTTTTTAACTGCTAAAAGGCAAAAGTTTGCCATTTGCTAGAAAATTATCAAAACTATTTTAGCTTATTTGGAGCAGGCATTAAAGTTATTGATTGGGGTTGGAAGCTAAAGTATTTTTAAGTGAAGCATCACATAAGTGCAAGAATGCATTATAGGAAGAATCATAGAAATGACATTCTGTGCTGCACACATTTAGGTATAAAGGAGAATTTTCAGGCTGAAAATAAAGTAGAATGGAACTCTAAGCTGCTGAACATATCCCCTACTTCTTATATTACTATTTTTTTTTCCCTACTGATTGGGTTCCTTAGGACAACCCATGAAAGTAGAACACCTGTAACCACAAAAATAAATTTAAGATGCAATGTCAGCTCAAGCATAAACCCAACATAAATTTGGCCTCACTTTCCCATTAATAAATTTAGAGTTCAGGTTTGTTTTGTTTTGGGTTGAAAATATTTATTTCATCAACAAACAATTCCAGAGTGCAAACATTTGTCCTATTCAGCTGAAGCCAATGTTTATTTTAGCACTGCTAGGATGCCTAAGTGTGGTGTAAATGGGAAAATACTGGCTGGAGAAACGTTTACACAGAAAACTGTGTCTACTGAGACAATGAAAGTGTTTTAAACTATATCTTTTGGGGTGGGTTTATGGCAGTGGAGGATATGCTTTCATTATTATGAAGACATGCAAATTGGAAAGAAGTATTTAGAAAGTTACTTCCCGATCATTTTGATGCTTCACCAAATTATCCTTGGGAGACTCAAAGACTTCCTCATTCTCCTTAGTCTGCTATTGACAAGGGTCTGGAAACTGAAAATGAGGGTCTGGAAAATAGTGACTTGGGTATAAAAATCTCTATGAATGTGTACAATTACAATGTCCGTGTACATATACACAGATACAGAGTGAGTATGGATATGGATAAACTGAATTAGTAAAACCAGCTCCTAACATATTGAGTAACAGCTCAGTAAAAGCTGAACAAATGAACATGGATTAATGACCTACCAGAGACAGGAGTAAAGGAGATGGGCAGACTGTATTTGGTAAGTCCTAATCCACATTTTTCATGGCCTGAAAAATCTGGGAAAGCACTGTTTTAAGTGAATCTCCAAAGTCCCTTAAATTAGTTATTTAAATGGACAAAATAACTTTTATAATTGAATGGTGGTGGGGGTGGGAGGTATGTTTGATCTAGCTTTATCTCTTGCTCCTTTCAAACTCACACTTAGATCTCTATGTCCCTTATTCTAGAAAAACATCTAATTCACAATATTGATTGCATCCCAAATGATCTAGGGAACACAGAACAAACTTAGTCTAAGTCCACAAATGCTGTCATTCTTATCATAGCTCTCTCCTCTCTGCCTACCTCTCTGCATTTGGCTTTAGGTTTAGTCTGTTCCACAAATGAAAGAAAACAATAGTCTATTGCTCCATGTGAAGACAAGGGGAAACAGATTTATGGGACAGAAATGTATCTGTAATGTCATCTAATCTATAAACCTTTCTCCAGATGAAAATACATACAAATAGATCTACTTGTATAAATTATATCTCTGTATGTATATTTGGAGGTTGAGGCATTTGTTGTACCACACAGATAGTAATAATTAACATCAAATTTAGAGGCATCACTTTTCAAAGTAGCTACTTCTCAACTCTACCCATAATTCAGCCATGCGAATCTCACACATTTACCAGTTAGTCACCTTCAACAATGACCAATTTCAGATGCAGTTGAATTGTATAGGAGTTTCAGGTCCATGATACTTGAAATTTCCAGGATAGTTCAATTATCCATGGGACATTTCAAATAGAAAAAAGAAAATTCTTGATTAAAATGTAAATTTTATATATTGTCCAGAAGAATTTGTTTTCTTGGCTAATGAAAATACTTGGTACTGATAACGTGACTGAGGTTGAAAAGAGACATGCACATTTTCAACAACTGTATTTGACTGAAATTCTGTGAGCAATATGAAAGAGGAATTTGTGTACAGACCAGCCTCTATCAGTGGTTTTACAGTCTATAGATCCCTATGTGAATAAAGATAGTTGTGGTTTGATTCATTGCCATGGATTTATTAATACCAGGTTTTACCTGAGGCTATTGGTTACAAGCCTGTTTAGCAGTTTTTATTCAAGGCAGATTAATACTTCTGACAGAGGGCTCTACTCGTTGAGGCAGTTCTGTGGCATCTACACAATTAACTTTCCTTCATTGCACATCAGTGGCATGTTAAGTTTTTCCTAACAACCTCTACGGATGCATATAATCTCATCACAATATATGAAGCATGTCCAATAAAAGAAGCATTGATGGGTACTTTGGCTCAATATAGCAGGAAGATTTTATAGAAGCTGGACCAAAAAAGGTAGAATCTGATCATTAAAACCTCTCCCTCTTCCTCTGTCCTTTCCCAGTGGTATGGCCATGTTGGCAACCATAGGTTGCTAATAAAGATGGGAATGGACAGATGCACAATTTGTTTGCAAAGAAAGCATGCTAATATTTTTATCACTAAGTGAACCACAGAATCTAATCATATAGCCTCTTCGAGGCCAGTTAACAAACTACCCCACAGGTGATGTATGCTCACTGCAATGCCCCAATGAATTTTACTGAGAAGACGGTATAAATCTTCACTTACTTTGTATGGGTCTTACCTTACCATAATGTGATTGTATGTGCACAGTGCACATGTGCATGTGTGTGCATCCATATGCTGTCTGACGTATATCTGTATGTCAATACACTACACCAGCTACCATCATGTGAATATTTCTGTCAGTATGCTAACTAAAATTGCCCCCATGCACACAAATTCAATTACATTAAATTGTTAGAATACCTTTAAGTACTTACTTACTTAGAAATCCTATTTGGACTTGCAGACTACTGACTGGATTTTCAGATTGACATATGAGAGGTTAGAATGATCTTTCTTCAACCCAACTTGTAGAAGCAACTGGGGTACATTACAGGGCATGAACTTCTCTACCAAGCCTTTTCTTCTGTAAATGTGTATTTCAATCTCAGTGATTCTAAAAACCTGGCAGTATTTGGTTTTGAAAAGGCATGAAATGATGTAAGCAGAAAACAGAAAGATTCTATTCTGGAGGAGGACAGACAAAAGGACACAGGTCAACATGCCGATGATTCTTCACAAGGGCACCGGAGGCGCGTGTGGAAGAAAGAAAACTGCTATCGAAGACTTCACTGAGTCCAAAAGAGTCCTTCCACTCAGAACTCCAGATGGTAACTTACGGCAAAGCTGAGCCAGAACTTGAGAATCAGGCCTAAAGAAACAGGGTGATAGGATCTTGCTTCCGAGGAACAAAGAAGAGCAGAAGAAAGGGGAGGGATAGAGACAGTTGTACGAGAAACTCAGCTTGATTAGCTAAGCGCTTTAGCAATGGAGTAGAAAGAACAAAACCCACTGACATGACTTAAAGTGTTAGGGGAGAAATGAGTTTCTCCATTTTACAGATGAGGAAACCAGAGCTCACAGAGCTTAAATGACTTGCCCATTTGACCTGGCAAATACTGGGTTGCTTCAGCAGACTAATCCAGGACTGAGATTCTTGACTAACTCCTCTTTCTTGGATAAACCTTCCCGCAGACCTATAGCAGTAGTGACAGCTACATACCCTCAACCTCCCCTTAATCAACACTTTGAGCGAAGATAATGGAGGAAGGAAGCCAGGGAAAAGAGATTTTCCAGACACTGGATGTAAGGTGAAACCCCTCAAGTCTCTGCCCGGTGGCAGCACAAAGTTACCAACAGCAGAGCACCCGGAAGCCCGTCCGAGGGTTCATTTTGTCACATCCCTTCAAAAACTACTGTGATCTGCTTCAAAGAACTTTTTAAACCACACTGCTTTGATATATGTGTAGTATAGACCCAGTTACAAGAGACAAAACCACAAGACCTTTATCTGCACTTCAAAGTCAGCAAAAAAACCATAAGTGCAGGTAATCTCCAAAATTGCCAACCTAATTCTCAAATCCCAAGCACTTCAAATCCTAAGTGTGGATGCAACTCTGTATCTGAGAAACGAGGAAGAGATAATGACAGGAAGGGGTGGGGGAGGCGGGGGTGACATAATACCAAGATGATTTAGCCACAAATGGAAAAAGGAGTTCTCTCCCAAAAAGGAAAAACAAGTGATAATTCAGTATGAAGCTTTGCCTAAAGGATGAGACAGAACATTCAAGACCATCTAAAAATAGGAGGTAGAAAGGTACATATAGTGTTTGGGTGTCTTGCATCATTATTCTGAACCTAATGCATTCCCATTTGAACTCAGTTTTGGAAGTTTTATCATTTAGACCCACGAGATTTCAATGGTTGATGAGAGCCCTCAAGCAGGTTTCCTGAACCTTCCCCCTTGGAAGCCCTCTAAAGTTTGGTAACATAAAGCCCAGCTTCAGAGCACAGGTTCCTTCAAGGATTGACCCTACCTGTCACCTGGTAACACTTCAGTGCCAAACAGGAAAGGGCCGTAGAGGGCGCTCCTCAATGCCTTCAGGATGGGGGACACATCCCTCCCTTCCAGGTTTTGCTTCCTTATATCACTGATTTTAACTACAAACCTCAACAGGCTGGGATGAAAGGAAATGCACTGCTCCGAAACTCTGGTTCTTCTCAATTATGGAAGCACCTAACACACGAACTTTAGGGAAACGAATTTTTCAGGAATGAGAATTTCACTAGCGTCACGGCCCAGCATGTTAATGCGAACACAAGTCCACACCAACATGAGTGACTGTTGTCAACAGTCAAGTGAAATGCTATGCCAACGCAGAAGGCAGCGTCAGCTTCCCAACGCCAAAGGAAAAGCCACGTAACACCGGGCTACCGAGAAGAAGTAACGCACAGCCCCAGAGGGCACAGATCTCTGCTTTATGTAAATCAGAGCCTGTCACGGCATGCATGATTCACTGCTCAGGATGTACTCTCCTGTGACGAATGAGTCCCGCTTAATTTGGCAGTGATTATGCGGGTTGCTGGCCCTCTAAACCCCTTTGAACTTGTAATTGCTGCTGGTTTAAATAATGAACATTAAGGGGACTTGGATTCATAAAACTGTGGATAATTACATTTTTTTCTTTTTCCCCCCTTTGTTTTGATGCAAGAGTATATTCACACACACACACCCCTACACACACACACACACACACACACACACACACACGCTTCTAAGGCCACCGATCACTGTATCATGCCAGGCTGTGGTCGAAATAAACTGCAATCTTGTTCAAGGGTTGGTCAGGGAGGGCAGATTTGGGGGTGGGGGAAGTGGAGGCGGGGGGAGCAGGGGAGCATCTGTGAGCTTTGCAAGAGGGAGATCAGAAAGGCCTGGATGCTGTAGGAGAGGAGGAGCGATGGAACTCATGAATATTCATAGTTAGTCACATCTGTAGCAGGCTCGCTTTCTCTNTCAAGCTCCACATTTGCTCATGGCGGTGAAGTTTCTTCCTCTGTGTCTTTTTGATCCTACGGTTGGATTTCAATTTTTAGGAGTAGAGAGCAGGAGATGCTGTACCCCTTTTCCTTATATTGAGAAAGAAGAGCGCCCCAGCTCCACAGTCCTGGGTTGGAAGACATCACACAGTTACACAACACACAGATGACTCCCAGACAGTCCTCTGTTCCCCTTCCTCTCCCTACAGCTGGTCAAACCCCCAGGACCCTTTGATCCGGCAAAAGACAAATTTTAATTTTATTTTGAGAAAAATGAAATGAGTATTGGTAGGGGGCAGAAAGCGAAGTTGGCCAAGTCAGCTAGCTACTCGCCTCCCTGAAACAACAAAGAGTGAATGATAAATTCAGCAGCCTCGTGTTCAGTTTTCAAACGCTGCTGAGATTTATAGCTTCGCTGCTCCCACGGCAAACTAAGCTGCTCACAGAAAGCTATCTGTTTTTGATTTCACTCTGTTTTCTCTAGTTTTTGTTCTTCTTTCTATTTGCAGGGTTTGTTTTTTTTTTTTTTTAAACTCTGCATTTTCTTTTTCCTGGTGTGAGTCGAATATCAAAGGCCAGGGTTGTTGGTAAGCCTCCAGCTTGCAAAAGCCACTCAATGGGATGTTATTAGAACCTACGTCACAACACGGTAGACAGTGATTAATAGAGACTGTATCAATGGTAGCAACTTTTCAGGAAAAAAAAAAAAAGACGCCCCTCCAGCAGCTGAAAAAGGGGTCAGTGAAAAAATAAGAAACGTCTGCAAGAACCCAGGGCCCATAAATATTCTTTGGAGAGTACAGTACGCTGGGATTGTGTTTGACAGAAGGAAAAAGAAATTCCCACTCTGCGTATAGTAAGAACTTTTACCTTTAAGTCACTTATACTTAAAACAGCTACACATTAATTTAAAATGAAGTCTGTGTACAACTTTGGAATCATTTTATTGATGTAATGGTGTCCCCCAAAATAACTAGCAGATGGATTTCCACCCCCTCAATGAAACACTGACACAAACTGCAGAATTGTCAAAATTTTATCGTGAAGGCACACACTCTATAAAAAGGTTGATTTTAAATGAATTGTAAATTTGCTTCATTGCACAATATTTTTCTAAAATTATAACCGGAAAGTATTCTCTGTTTAATTTTTTAGCATATCCTTTCACAAAACACATCTGCTGTGAAGTATTTCTAATTTGTGCTAACTGCTTTTTAACAAACACACGGTTGTCACCATGCCATCTAATGTTATTGGGGCAAAAAAATACATTCTCCTTCACTCTCTTCCTAATAAGAATCTTGAGCTGTTTCCAATGGGGCAAAATTATCTGAACTCCAGATGCGAGTGACATAGAGGAGATTAAAGAAATCAGGAAAGATGGAAATTGAGTCACACCAAATGCATTTCCATCCAGTACAGGAGCTGGAGGTGGTTGAAACGGGAGGAGGATAAACATGTACAGAAAGCTTCCCAGATTGTGTGTAATTATTAGGAATTTAATAAGCAGACGAAAAGAAAAATACCACTAACGAGGGTATGTCATAAGGTTGGCCAACCACAGAAGGGTTGAAGGATGCACTCTTAGCTCTGAAGAGTGAAAATGGAAATCACCTAGTTACCATCCAGTACTGTTTTTGTTCCCCTTATGGAATTGTGGTTAGTTTCTTCAGGGAAAATGGGACCCCATGGGGTTTAGGACAGAGGTGAGCTAATGATACCAAGAAGTTTGATATTTCACTTTCATTTTTTTTAAAATTTTTTTTTCATTTATTATTTCTAGGAGAGAGAGAGAAAGACAGCGTGAGCAGGGGAGGGTCAGAGAGAGAGTCACAGACTGAAACAGGCTCCAGGCTCTGAGCTGGCAGTCAGCACAGAGCTCGACGTGGGACTCGAACCCACGAACCGTGAGATCATGACCTAAGCGAAAGTCGGACGCTTAACCGACTAAGCCACCCAGGCGCCCCTGATATTTCACTTTCAAAATGATTATGAAAATTAAAAAAGGCATTCCTCCTCCTTAAAGGGCAAAGAAAATAATGAGAGCTAACTTTTCCCAGTACTTAATGCAGACAATGCAGCAAATGCTTTGTCCATCCATGCATTATCTCCCTTCTGCACTCTGATAACACAGGGAGGAGGCATTATTATTACCCCCATTTGACAAAGGAAGAAACTGAGGCTATTTAAAGGTCAAATAACTTGCCCAAGGCAACTCGGCGAATAAGAGACACACTTGCAATCACTGTATGATCAGTGAGTATTTTCTTTATATGCAGAATTAAAAATCCACACACAAAATATCTTGCATGGTAAATTTCATGAAATCAGAGAGAGCAATGAAAACCAGTGATTGGACCTAGTCTGTATCTTAACGATTCAAGGAATGTTTTATCATTTCTTCATGACATACTATCTTGGAGATATACTTTAGAAGAGGAGAAAATATGGCTATCTAGCCAATAAGATCCACATCATCTCATTAGTATTTTAGATTTACTATTTTGTGCAATTTCAATTAACAGGCTTATAATCTAAATCTTTCAAAGTAGTATTGATTTTTTTCAGAAAACATAAACAATAACCATATATGCAAAAAAAATCTTATTTCGTTAACACAACTGAGTTATAAGAATAAATTTATCTTGTGTAGACTAACCTTCAGTCTGAGTACAAAAGGCAATAAATTGTACCACTAGAACTTAGACTTCCTGAAATAATAAGAATCCATGCAGGCTTTTCATTCATTCATTCATTCATTCATTCATTCATTCACCAGCGCCTCTATCCAAAACTTCCCTTATAATCTACCAGTACAAAAGAAGAAATTTATGTCATCAGGATGGAAAGATGATTCTAATTTGTTTTTAGATATCTCTACTACATGGAGGGAGTAAGGCACACATAATACAGGACTTTAAATCATCCTCTGCTTCTTTCCTTAAAAACAAACCAGGGAGTGGAGAAGGAAATCTGCAGTGCTGCCACCCCAACTCTAATGACCAAGTAGATTATGGGTAATGACTATCCCAAACATCACCCAGCAGACCAGGTCGGATGCTGAGGGTCCCACATTAGGTTAGCTGCAGCTTTAGGCTGATGTGACTATGCCCGGACCACCCACAGCTGTACTTCATATGGTGGTGGGAGGGGTAGAGAAAGAAGGGAAAGACTAATTATTGAGTACTAACCTCATTCAAGGCACTGATAGGCTGTTGTACACATTCTACTTCATCTGACCACCCTCCCACCCTTACAACCCTACCCATTTTACAGATAAAGACTTCGACATGTTAAATAACTTGCCAGAAGAAACAGTGCTAATAAGTGGCCTCCCTTCCCACAAGGCTCGTGTGTGTAACTAAACCACTGTGGTATATCCTGTTTTACCCCTGGATGCAGAGGAGGCATCAAGACTCAGGTCCCAGAGCAAGTCAAAACTTCAGTTACCTTTATGTCTATTTTGTCCACTGCCCTCCTCTCATTCATCTTTTCCCAACTGTGTCAGTGGAATATATGTACTGTTTCTATAGTACACAAATGACAATTTTACTTTTTTAATGTTTATTTATTTGGGGGGATGGAGGGAGAGACTCACACGCAGGCTGTGAAGCAGAGCCCAATGCGGGGAGGGGAGGGGCTCAATCTCACGAGTCATGAGATCATGACCTGAGCTGAATTCAAGAGCAAGGTGTTTAACCGACTGAGCTACCCAGGCTCCCCACAAATGACAATTTTAAAGGAGTATCTGGTAATAGTATTTCATCATAGAAGCATCACAATACGACTGACTCAATTAAATTGCAAAGCGTCTGGGACTCTCTAAGATGACTCATGGAGACCAACTGAGTGTTCTCAGGAAACAAAATCTCAGGTTTGTGCATGTGCATATGGCCCCCGTGAGGGTACGGAGCGTGGCGAGAGCTGCCTGTGGTAAAGGGCAGGGCCCAATCACAGGTCCTGGCTAGGCGCTGCCAGGTTCATCTGATTGCTCAGTGTGAATTTCAGATATAATCCAAACAGAAGTGACAAAACCCAAAACCACAGGAGCAAACACTGGCTTTCAAGTGCTGTGGGAACAGAGACATTTGTTTAAGTAACCACTGTTTTAAAATTGCATACATAGTAACACCAAAATAAACAGCTTGCGATGCTGTTTATTTTAAGATACACAATAGTAATGTAAAGTGCGGCGTGCCCCAGATCCGGGGAGCCCGAACATAATTTACAGTTGTAGAGAGCCCTAGGAGGACTCCACCACACGCTAGGACTGTCTACTTCCTGATTAGATAACAGTGAAGGTCAGAACGCATTGCTTTCTGTGTGTGCAGCAAAGAGCAAACATCCCACCACAAAGACGCAGCTCCTCCTGCTCGCTGTGAATTATGAATTGAGTCCTGTGGAGAGCGGGGTTCGCCCAGTCTCCACTACAAAGCGTGTATTAATCACAGGTCCTGAGGACGGGTCAAGAGCACAGCCTAACAAACCAGGGAAGGAGTCTGTCTGCCAACCACCGGCCACTGTTCCTTTCGTCCTTCCCCTTCCCTGATCTAAACACCGAAGAAGGAATAGAAAAAAAAAATCTTGAAAATACACAAGCTGGTTGGGGCGCCGAAACATATGTAAAACTGAACTCTAAAGAAAAACAGCTAGATCAAACAAACCTTAAGCACGATCAAAATAAGAAGTCTATTTGTGGTTTATTTTAGGCAACTGAGCTGTCATCGCACTGCCTTCTTGGCTCCTCCTTCCCTCCTCCATCCAGGTGCTCTGGGGAGACATTTTAGGGATCTTTACTTTGGTTCCTCTACCCCAGTCTCTGACAGTATCCCAGACAGCATTATAGCAGAGGCCTGCGATCCTAACGCATTGTGCTTTGTTTTGTCTCCCCAGTCCGAAGTTAACTTGCCTCTTTGCACTCGCCCTTACCTGCTGTGTCATGGGACAAAAATAACTTTGCTCTTTGCCACAAACGTAACTTTCATATCCTTGACTTTTTGAAGCTTGAGTTTGCCCTTAAATAGGTTTCCTTAAGAACTCTCTGCCAGGGACTGAACTGTGTCCCTGCAAAAGTCTTACCTTGAAGCCCTAATCTCTGTTGCCATTACATTTGAAGATGAGCGCTTTTAGGAGGTAATTAAGGTTAAATGAGGTCATAAGGGTGAGGTCCTAACTTCATCGGATTGGCCACCTTATAGGAAGAGGAGGAGAGAGAGATCTGGCCCCCTCTCTGCCCAGCCTCACACACTCCAAAGAGTGCGAGGACCTGGTAGGAAGGGAGCCATCAACAACCCAAGGAGAGAGCCTCATCTGACCACGACACTGCCAGCACCTTCACCCTGGACGTTCCAGCCTCCAGAACTATGAAAAAATAAACTTCTGTTGTTTAACCACCATCCGCACCCCAGTCGGTATTTGTTATGGCGGCCTGAATGAACTAAGATGCTCTCTCAGAGAAGTTCCATTTTTCCTCCTGAGCAGTCCCTCTGGTATCTGGGAAGAGAGGCCGGACATTTCTCTCTTCTCTTCTCTCTCTTGCTTCCTGCCCTCAGCCCCTGATGTAAAGCTTTCCAGCCACTTTTGTCATGAAGTTCATGGCATTTGCTGTCACTCTTTTCCATCACTATTGCCAGAAGAATTTCACCTCTAAGACACCTCCCCTTTCCCCAGTGGCTTCTGTACAAGCCAAAAGGTTCCTCTCCACCCCATTGCTTGCCTCTACTTTGGAAGATTTCGATATATATGACAAAGACCTTTCGCACATCTTGCTTCTCATGATTCCAGTGTCATCCGTCTCTACTCTATCAGCCCTGGATTTTGTCAAGCAGAGATACTGCATTTCCAAGATCACAGACCTTAATATGCTCCTTCCCTGCTCTCTAGTCTCCCTCTTAATCTTCATCTGGACTTGCAACTTCTCAGTGGGTTTCTTGTATTCCCAATGTTATTAGCCTCCCTACCCAGTGTGGTTCTTTTTTAGAGTAAATGCATTGTCTTGTACCATAAATACAGCAAACATTTTTTTAATGTTTTATTTATTTTTGAGAGAGACAGAGAGAGAGAGAGAGAGAGAGAGAGACAGCATGAGCAGGGGAGGGTCAGAGAGAGAGAGGGAGACACAGAATCTGAAACAGGCTCCAGGCTCTGAGCTGGCTGTCAGCACAGAGCCTGATGTGGGGCTCAAACCCATGAACTGTGAGATCATGACCTGAGCCAAAGTTGGACATTTAACCAACTGAGCCACCCAGGGCACCCCTATATTGTCATTATTAAGGCACTCCTTCCACTCCGTACAGTACTGGATACTAATTGTTTTGGGTTTTTCTTAATTTGGTAGGAAAAAAAAACCCAGTATTTTTATTGCTTGCTTTTAAACTGATTTGGTTACTAATTATACCTTGAACATTTTTCAAATGCCTATTGGCCATCTGTATTTCATCTTTTGTTAATGGACCTATCACTGTACTTTTTCCTTATCAATCTGCACACTTTATTTATTAAGGAACTAATAATCCTTGCTTGTTATATGATGCTGTACATATTTTTGCCATTTTAATGTCTGCCTTTATGTTACACTTTTTCCTTGGCATTCAAAAGTTAATTTTTATTTTTGTTTAATTAAACCTATCGCCATTTTTCTTTATAATTCCTTTGCTTTTAGGCTCTCAAAGGATTTTACTAAGTGAAAGAAAGAGAAATAGTTATATTTACTTCAAAGAACTCTTAAAGGTGGGAACTTGTTTTGATGGAAAGTACTGACTGCTTTTTTAAAACCAGTTAAACCATTAACCAACAAAATACATACTTACTTTTTTTCTCAACTGATTTAAAGTGATGCCTTGAAAATTAACAACTTTCTCCATCTACTTGGATTGCTGTGTGTACTCTTACGTAATTGTTCAAATGATCATTCTCCCTATTGTGGTAGCTGTACCATAGCATGCAGCTTTATAATCTATTTTAATAATAGTGCAAGACCTCCCTCATTTTTCTTTTCCAAAAATATCTTGACTTCTCTTAATTGTTTCATTATTCACATCAACTGCAGAATCATTTTTCAGACACGATCCAAAAAAAGAATAGCTCATCGGAATTCTGACTTACTAGTCAGCCATTCAAGAATTCGCTGAAACTCTTCTCACCCAGGTGTAGGTTTTTTCTGTCATCTGCTCTCCCCCTCCTTCCCCTGGGTGCCTGAGCTCTGCCTGAGGAAGGATGAAATGGTGCAGAGAGGGTCCATTGTGGCCTGGCCCCCTTGATCCATGGCCTCACTGCTGGTCTTCCTAACTCGCTCCTGATCACATACTCCACATTTCCTTCTCATCCAGTTAGAGAAGCTCTTCTCTGAATTCTCTCAGCTTTCTTTCTATTCCTTACACAAGGTGTCTGTCTCCTACGTACCTTTCTACCTGTGCTTTGACCTCCACCCTCACTGGCTTCCTCTTTTGGAACCTGGCATTATCTCCTGCCATTCTCTCCACCCCTTCACCCTGGATCCCTTCCCACTGCCAATGCCACACTTGATTCATCTACGACAGCCCTGCGGCCAAGCCCGCCACTCCCACCGGCTGTCCTCTGTTCTTCCTTTGTTCCCTTCCAACTTTGCCAGCTCGCTTCTCAGTTTGTAGAATTCAAAGGTAGACCATGACTCCCAAGTGCCAAATCCGAAGGCTTATTTTTAGTCACCATTGTCCTTGATCTTTCTGCAGAATCTACTTCCTCTACTTTGAAACTCCTTCGTTTCACATGATCTGATTATGCTCCTACTAATCTGATTTCTTTATCTCTGCTCATTTTCTTCTTTTCTTTAAATGGAGTTTTCAAAAAGACTATCCACTAACCCCTGCTTTATGTGCTCTCTTCCTTACTAATCTTTATCCAGCGCCAGAGTTCCAAGCATTGCTTCTGCAAACATCAGCCTCAACTCTCAAACAACAGTTTCACTGTTTCTAACCTAATAAACCTCCACAGAGGCTCCCCACCTGGATATATGGGTTGTGGGTCTAAACCTAGGCCCTCAATATACCTTTCCAAGTTTTCCCCACTCTCCTCCCCTACATATTCTATGCTATAGCCAAACAGGATTCTGTCTTATGGGCTGTGGCATCCAGGAACCTCTGAGTGTAGAGTCAAAAGGAGCCTGATTTAGCATCCTGATTCAAATGATATTGGGGGGGGGGAGGGAAATAACCTCACTAGTCTCTTGCTTAAAAGAGATAATTCTGTGTCTGTCCTAGGATTCAGAGATGCCAAGCTGCTCATCCCCAACAGCTTGGTCAGCACGAGAAGAGGCAGACTGGTGAACCGGGTAATTCTCAGGTTGAAGAGTTTATGGACAAAGAACAAAGATGTCCAAATCCCCAAGGAGCTTGTTCCAAATCTGTAATCATACAAGTGGGACTAAGTTCACTGTGAGGTTTCTTTGCTATCATTCACCCCATTCTTTCTCTTAAGTCTGAGTTTATGAAATTTCAAAACTTACTTTCCCTCACAATGCCATTATAACTGTGCCTTTATAACAGTATGAGTGGTCCATAAGGCTTCTGTCCTTTCCTTGTGCGTACCATGCTAACTGTAGCATTTGATCCTCATTCCAAACAGATTTAGGGCAAATGCAACAAGTACAATCTTTTCCTTTGAAGAGTATTTCACCCCCACCCAAGTTCAGGTTTCATGGAGCTAAGACAGAGCAAATTAACTACTTCAGTGGATTATATGAAAACATTAATGAACATGCTTGCATAGCATTGTGCCCTTTTCAAAGGCCTACTTCTAATCTCAGCTAACTCTCAGAACAACAAGGTGAGAAAACCACACTCAGAAAATTAAATGACTTGCCCAGGATAACTCAGAGAGCAAAAGGTTGAGCTGAGAATACGATCTTATACAAGTGACCACAAACTGATCCTAACTCTGCTGCCCCTGGGGTGCGTACGGGCGTGTGGGTTCTTCTAAATTTATTTCTCCCTGTCCTGAAATGTTTGTTTTTGTAAAGCACCAAAAAATTAACAGGTTGTCCCCACATCAAAGGTAGGCAAAGCTCCGATTGTTTTATTAATTCCAAACATTTCTACTATCTCCCCCAATCACGCCCAATCATAGATTGAGGAGGATTAAAGCACCCTCTTTTTACTTAACTATGTACACATTTTAAATAATCGGAGGGGGGGTTGGTATTAGGGATAGACACTGACAAGAGAGTACAAGCCTGTAAGAACCAAATCACACTTTTATTTAAACTTGCTCTGAAAAAATAAATCAGTAATACTTTCAAACTGTTTTGAAAGGATTCTAAGGCTGGCCACAGAGGTAGTATTAAAAACTGATGGCTTTCACATGGTCATATTTGATTATCACTTAAGCCATTCACCAACAAAGTCTCAGGATTAAGCAGTAAGAAAGGTGACATTGAGTAGTCCAAGTGACATTGAGTAGTAGGCGGGATTTGCCATATGGGTCTAAACCTACGATTTGTTACAAACTAATGCGAAAACTGAACTGAGCTTGTAATTGACTAATAATGATCTCATATTGCCTGTGCCCTCTTACCACTTTTTTCTTTTTTTTTTTTTTCATAATTCATTGTGAGGCAAGGTTTAAAACAAGTGTAACAACTCATGAGCCACCTGCAGGTATCTTGAAACACTGAAATAGAACCTATAACTTTTCACCATGGGGAAAAAAATAAGGCTGCTTTTACAGAGAATTCCAACATGTCACCAAACCTACGGGGAATAATCCAGCATTCACCTCTTCTATTGATAAAAGCTTTTTTCTTTTTGAAAGACTAGTGTAACACGGCCCCCCAGTACACTTGGGCTGTTTATTGTCAGCTTATGACGCGGTCCCACCATGTGTCCAGGGTGAGAACTAAGCCATTTTACAACTGCAGTATGACTGGAGTCATGGGGTTATCCTTTCTTAAATTACTAGTTATGGAGTTGCCAGATATATCCAACTTAAAATTAATTCTGAAATATTTGTGAATGTGGGGGAAGGATTCAAGAAGTAAACATATCTGGGTTGCCTGGGTGGCTCAGTAGGCTAAGCATCCGACTCTTCATGTCATGATCTCGCAGTTGTGAGATTGTGCCCAACGTTGGGCTCCATGCTGGTGCTGGGCATGCAGCCTACTTGGGATTCTCTCTCACCCTCTCCTTTTGCCCTGCCCTTGTGCGCGCATTCATTCTCTCTCTCTCTCTTTCTCTCTCAAAAAAAAAAAAAAAGTAAACATATCCTGATCTATCTGCCTATCTGTATTATACCATGAAAGCTGAGGTATTAAACTTAAGATCAGCAACAAAATTTGGTAGATGAAGAGTGGATCTTCGTTACCTGACTATGCTAGGCAAATCAGATATCTGTAAACGAAGAGGCTGGTGGTTGGAAGAGAACTGATTAGTGGCTCATGTTAATTTCCCGTAACACTCAGAGTAACTAGAGAATAATATTCTCTTTGTCTCTTGTCATCTCAGAATCCGACAATAATAATCTCTTGAGTTATAATTTTTCTTTTTGTGGACAATCAAGTCAGATTCAACAAATATTCATGTTATCTATTATAACCAAGAAGTAAAACTATAGTTTAAGAAAGATTATCTGCCATTATATTGTGACTTGACAACTTATCCACTATTAGATAAAAACAACTTAAATCAGTTCTGGCAGATTTGGGACTTGGCAGTTCAAAATATGAATAGCAAATGTAAAAGCATGAAAATGGCATTACTATTATGTTTTAAGAGGATAATACACCTTTAAAGGGTGCCAGTGATTACTTTGCATACTGTAAACAACAGCTGCCAATCAATTTAGAAAGTGGTACGCAGCACGTAAATGTAATGAGGCAAATTCCATTCAACCAACCTAATGCTTCCTATCCAAGTTGCTACTTCTTAACAGGAGCAGTGGGGCTGGGTAGCACCTTTACACTTCATAAGCTGTTCCAAATTGCAAAAACAGACTACATCACGGAATATGCAGGGCATTCTCAGGAGTCCTCTGAAGTCTGTGCAGCAATGGTCTCTAAAATCAAAATTAGGGGAACCTGGGTGGCTCAGTCAGTTAAGCGTCCAACTTTGGCTCAGGTCATGATCTCACGGTTCGTGGGTTCGAGCCCTGCGTCGGGCTCTGTGCTGACTGCCAGCTCAGAGCCTGGAGCCTGCTTCAGATTCTGTGTCTCCCTCTCTCTCTGACCCTCCCCTGCTCACGCTGTTTTTCTCTCTCTCAGAAATAAATTTTAAAAATAATTTAAAAAATAATTTAAAAAATAAATAAAATCAAATCAAAATTAATCCCAAACACGAAAGTCACTTTATGACCCTGTCCTGCAGCTGCAGGACAGTGAGTGTTCTCATAACCCAGTCAACTTGGCCTTGAAGTCTAATAACTCCACCTCTCCACAGGATACACCCGTAAATGGTGGTGGTGGTCCTAGTGTGGAATGAGGAAATGGAAATGTTCTCTATGATCTGAATGAATATTCACGGGTTTCACTAAACAGCATTTAATGGCACTTATTCTTGGAGGTTTTAAATAGCTGAATATTCAGATATGCACATGCCTTCTATTTTCTTTTATTCAAGGGTCCTCAATTCTCCACCTCTTTGAATTCTGTAACGTATTTTTAAACAATTATACTTAGAGTGATATTTTATGAAATTGGGTGTTAAACTTTGAGCTAATAATTATTTTAGTGTCTTTTTGATGGTAATTTAATAATCATTTCATTCTTCAATCTTCTCAGTCGCTCATTTTAAAAATGTGTCTGTCAGCTACTTGCTCTTAATCTGGGACTTGATTTTCTTAATCTATCTTAGCTGAACTTTTTTTTTTTTAATGAGACTATTCGATATACTTTTGAAATATCTTGACCAGATGTTTGTGCGTCAAGGAGACCACACACCTCACCCACCCCCACAAAAGGCCACCACCGCCACCACTGTACTGAGGACCTCCAAGTCACTCAGAACGTGGACAAGGACTCCTGAATCCCGGACACATCAGTCTTTACATGCAGAACCCTCACAATCTAATTCCAAACACCAAACCGGGGACTCCAAGTGAAGGGTTCTCACACAGCAACACACAATTTTTTTTTTGTCAAGAGAGACAAAATAAATTTAGTTCCAATTTTATTTCTTCTAGAGGAGCTTCTAGGATTCAATACAACATTAAATTTTTGGCCTGTCTCTTTAATTTGAGAAATTGTACAAACGGCGACAGATGGCACACAGAATTGACTTATGTCCTCTATTCTTTACTGAAGAAGGGAGTGCACAGAAACTTTGATAAAGACAGAAGCTACAATATGCAGGTCACTATTAAAATTATCTGGTGGCTCTTTGGACAGCTAGGATCACAACATTCCGGCTTTCTTTTTTAGACATTCTTTAAAACCAACCAACACTGTTGTGGGTTGACATTGGTGATCACAGCCCCGACGTTCAGTACCCTTGCTATCCCAATAAAGACATGATGGATGTGCCATTAGCTCTGAACCTCGGCAACCTCTGAAATTACCACTCTTCCCACCCCCATCTCCCGCCCCCACCCCTCAAAATCATTATGAAATGGGAAGAACATTCAAGCTTACAGTTAATTGGAAACATTGCAAGGGAAGAGGAATGCTTAGGACAGCATGTCCATGGGAAAATAAATCACCCAGCATTGTTATTTAATGCATTGTGACATCATTTCCTGAAATTAAACAGAGATGACACCAATTCAGACGATCTCCAGTATAAGGTTCCGTTCAAATAATTCACAGATGTTTTCTCCTGGCAAGCAGAAAAACAATGCAAAGGCTAAAGCAAGGGGCAGCCTCACTCAGCTGCATGTTTGTGGGAAGCCCTCTCTGCTGGTGTTTTTCAGCTGTGTGTTCTGCATATGCATTTCTACATAAGTATTTCCCAGCCCTACAGCCCCACTTGCATTCAGCGCTCATCTGTATCTCTGAACGTGAGAGAGGCCATCTCTCACTGCATAAGTAAGTCCAGCGTTTTATATTTGGAATTAATTTGGCCTATAGCAATTGGTATTAAGTAGATCAATCTCAGAATCATAAAGGCACTAATTTTCAAGTAGAAATAACTAATGTCCATGGAATACTGATTCAATTAGCCATTCAAGGCTCCTCGAAAGATATCTAATGATAGCAATGATCAGAATCTCCACGGAGGCCCTTGTGGAATGGACAAGGGGAGACACAAAGGTAGACGTGAACAAGGCCGGCAGCACCAGATCTCTCATCCGTGTTGATGTTAGGAGGTGCTTGCTACTAGAGGCCTAGGCAGCTGGAAGCCCAAGCACACAACCAAAAAACCAAAATACCCAACATCTGCGTAGCATATCACTGTCCCAAATGGACTACATCATCTGAACCACACAGCAACCCAACCAGCTAAGTAGGGCACATATTTACTATTTTATTTTTTAGGTAAGGAAGTCGGTTCAGAGGCTGACAAGCTTACCCAAGATTAGAGAGCTCAAACCAAGGCTTCTAATTTCACACTCAGTGGCCCTTTAAAAACAACAACAACAACAAAAACAATACCATGCTGTCTCTCAGACAGCCTAGACTTTAGCACTCTGAGGAAGCTGGAGACTCCAGATTCTGTTCCTCTTATATTGAAAGGGAGCATTCGCTATCAGCACTAGGCCCCAGATGAGGCATTCTGAACTGTTCCATAACCAGATCCTCCTTCACCTCTTTCGCACTCTATCCCAGAAGGCTCACCACGATGCTCTGGCTTTCCCTTAGCACCAGGACTCCCTGATGCTATCACTTAGCATAACTGAGCAGTCATCAAATGTTTACATGGCGCTGGAAGGCATAATTTCGATGATGCTCTCTCCTGCTGAGGGCCACTTGGGATCTGTTTGGCAAAACCTCATCTCCCTGTCTCACATAGACCAGGAAAGCAAGTGGTAACTTTGGCTGCCCACTTCCATCGGTGAAGCCCTCCTGCCAGCCATTCAGCGAGATTAAAATAAGAACTGCGGTGCCTGGGTGGCTCAGTCAGTTAAGCATCTGACTTCGGCTCAGGTCATGATCTCACGGTTTGGGTGCTCTAGCCCCACTTCAGGCGCTGTGCTGACAGCTAGCTCAGAGCCTGGAGCCTCCTTCAGATTCTGTGTCTCCCTCTCTCTCTGACCCTCCCCTGCTCATGCTGCCTCTCTCTCTCTCTCAGAAATAAACATTTTAAAAAATAAGAATTATATTATGTATTTATTATAACAGCCAGGCATAGGGTTGAATGCTTTATATCTTCTTATTCAATCCCTGCAACAACCCTACAAGTTGGTTCTAGAATTATCCCCCTTCTACAGATATGGAAAACAAAGCTCAGAGAGGAGATAACTGCTCAAGATCAAAAATCAACTGTGTTGCCAATTCCAGGACCTGTGTTGTGTTTTGATTTGCTCCTGATAATGAATAACTGAGAGTCATGACACTAGTAGAAACATATGCCTGGAAAGCCCCATGAAAGGACACACAGTGTTTCCCTTCCACTCGGGTAGGATACGTCTAACTGCCCCCAGACCCAGGCCCGGTGCTTCTAACTTTGACACTGGATCACTCCGTTGGAAAAATAAAAGAAGCCATTTAGGTCCACACAAGATGAAGAGAACTAGTTAAAAAGCAGAATAGGTTAGGTCAGCGTCTGTCTGTCTCCCGTGTGCATGTATGTGTGGGCACAAAAAAAAATTTGAGATGACCAAGTTGACTGTCATCTGGTCTTGATGAACCCGCTGGAGAAGAGATATGTGCTCCTCTCATGTAACATGGAGCTGTATTTACTCATAACTTCCTGGGTACATGGTCTCTGCAGGATGATAAACTTTGAAACTCATTTTTACTACCAGAGATACTTACAAAATCCCCTAAAACAATCTCTAATAGACAAGGAGCCAAACAACTGCACACCTGAAATGCAGGTTTCCCCGTTCTCCCTTACCACCACGTGTAGAGAGAGGAACGCAGCATTTTGCCATGAACAAAGGGCACAGTTTTTAGACCCTGCAGTTTCAAGAAGGCTGTGTGATATTACATCACTTTAAAGTAAATTTGCTTCTGATTCTGTACACATATCTTTGAAAGAGGTCCCACATCCCCTAAGTGTGAGCGTTAGCCCCGTGTTTTCAAATAAGAAAACCTTTAGTTAGAGACTGGTATGAGCAAGTGGTGTCTTTGTGTATGAGCACTTCCTGTTTTCATTCCGTGATCAAATATATTCTTTGCAGCACAACTAGAAAGCTCTCGAACCGGGCAAGTGGAGGTGCCTGAGAGCCTAATTGAGCACACTAAGGGCTTCTTGGCGTGGAAGAGTGTTTCATGGTTATGAATAAACCGTTAGGCCTGGTATTATTTCTTGCTGTTTTCTTTCTTTAACTATCTTTGAAGTCAAATAAAAACAGTTGTAATGGCAGGCTTACTTTTATGATACTATAATCTCCATGTGTTAGTGAAAGGAATATACTTCCCTAGGATTTCCCTAAGTTCTTTTGCCATTGGGTACTTTCCAGCAAA
This sequence comes from Crocuta crocuta, assembly GCF_008692635.1. Lineage (NCBI taxonomy): Eukaryota > Metazoa > Chordata > Mammalia > Carnivora > Hyaenidae > Crocuta > Crocuta crocuta. The sequence goes on from NW_027529436.1 coordinate 1,226,279, forward strand.
AGCACATACATTTCCAACAGATTCTTTCTTCAGTCTTCACTAGATTTCATAGTCTGAGAAGCCAAACAGAGCCATCAACCAATAGAGGAGGGGGTAATAGTATATACAACATTTTTAGCAGGTGAATTGCTAAATATATATATATATATATATTGCATTATATATGTTTAAATACACATATATATGAGCTTACTTTTTAAGATTATTATGGGTGTTTTAAAGGGGATTTTTAAACATTTTGGAAATGGGTAGTTAGAAACCAGAAATTAATTATTTAGACTCAGATTAAATTTAAATTCAAAGTGCTTAACTCTGAATATGGAAATTGCTCAATTCATCAAATAGTTTGTTTCTTGTTTTAATGCCACTTTGGATTTAAATATTTCCTTCAATATAATCGATGAGCTGCAAGTTTATTACCTTTTCCCCTAAAGTCAGTGGTGCACAGGGATTTGAGATTGTTTTAACTGTTACAGTTGTAGTGGAACTTGTTCTTCCAAGAAAACTGAAGGTTAATGATTTTTGTCATATTGAGACTAAGACTTAACAATTGCTACAGTTGGCCTTTGTTGAGGTGGGGTTCTTTTTTCTCTAGGCCTTTTGAGGTATTCAGAATAGGTGACAATAGCATGCAGTTGAGAACATATGTAGAGAGACCCCTGTGGCTTATTGGAAAAAGTTGCTCCATGCTGGTTGGGTGTTTGGAAAAAAAAAATACAACCAGAGTTCTTTTATGTTCTGCTAGTTAATGAATGCATGAATGTCAAAATGGGCCAATGGCCCATTCAGGGGGCAAAGCCTTAGCAGCCCCCTTCTTTAAGAACACATCCTGAGATGCAAAATACATTTGCTTAACAAATTAAAATAATGAGATAATTCAATTAGCTTCTTTTTAAAAAAAGAAAGAAAAAAGGGTACATCGGGGATTATTGTAATACAAGAACAGGTCATACTGCACAAAAGAGAACAAACCAGTTTGAAATAATGTTAAAGAGACTAATAATGGAGGAATGCACACTGAATCATGCACTTGCGAAGAAATTTACATGAAATAATAATTTAGGCTACATCTATTTTCAGTGAGCTAGAGCCAACATTTCACTTTGAAAGTTGAAATTAATTAAATGACAGAAAAATATAGTGGGCATCTCTATTTCCAAGGACTTCCTCATGCCTGTTAGTGCATGTAAGAAAGGAAGTCTAAATTAACATGTCGCTAGTTAGGGGTCTCTATTCTTGGTTTCTGAGCTCGGAATTATAGCTGAGTAAATCTTTCAGCTCATTAAAGATTGGAAAGTAAAAGTTTTACAGGACCATCCTCATCAAAGTTACGAAACCTCTTCTCTGTGGCTGGGGTAAAATCTGGATGAAGGGGGAGATTTTTGTTCAAAGAGAAAGCTAAGGAGAATTTCCTCATGATACAAGGGAGGTGCGGTAAAGGCAAGGGCGGGGGGGAGCAGAGAGAAAGACTGGGAGACAAAGCCAGTGGGAGAAACTAATGAAAGGGGCATGTTGTGAAAGAAGGTCATGGGGAGGAGGGCAGAGAGTAAAAAGAAAGGGGATGACCAGAGATTGGGGCAGCACAGTGCTCCGGCTACGTGCTCCAAGTTGAACCAAGAGCTGCAGGTGCAGGAAAGGAGCCTGCAGTGTGGAGATCCTGCACTGTGTCCCCCTCATTTGAAAAATGGGAACATGAAAGGTCCAGAGAACTTAACGGACTCACTGAGGTTCCGCTAGAACAGAGGAGAGCCAAACTCAAAACACGGGTTTCCCGTCTGCTTGGCTGAGGCTATTTGACTCTTCTCTCGCCACTCCAAGGACAGACACCCATTAAAATTTTCAGTCGGCTGGAGAATTCTGCACAAAGTCTAGGGTTCCTTTAACTAGATGAAAGCACTCTCGGGGCGGGGACAAGGTCTGGTGGTGGGTTTGTAGCCCCCTGCACAGCAAAGCCACCGGGAGTGCCCAGCAGTCACTGGCCACCCACAAGTTTTCACCAGCGGCCACGCCGCACGGTGGGTTCGGTTCAGGACAGGGAGGTGGGGGGCAGGACAAGGCAGGAGGTCCAGCAAGAGCTCTGGACACTTAGCGGCAGAGATTCAAGGCACAGAACACAGGTGGTGAAGGAGACAGTGGGCATGAAGAGGAAGTCTTCTCTAATCAGAATGGTTGGGGGAGCAGGAAGCTTTAGAAACAAAGAGAACAGCACTTTGCTTCTCCATATTTCCTCCCCCTCTGACGCTGCATGTACTGATGGCAGAGGCTGTGTGAGATTTATATGCCACTGGTAGAAGGGATAATGATTTTAGCAAAGTCCTCGTAACGCCGTGGAAAAAGCACAGCTCGGGGGACATGGAAGGTTGGGTCATGGTCTCAGGCCGACCTTGAGGTAATCACTTCCCTTTCTCGGCCTCAGTTTCCTCATTGGTAAACAGAGCAGCTGGATTCTCATAGGTTCTGCTGTTCTGTGGTGCTGAAGGACTACTGAGGGGCTGCAAATAACACGGAGAGGTTTGCTTGCAAAGCAACTGTTGAAATCTTTTTTTTCTGGCCAGGAGGGATTGAGCACGAAGGAAGACGGAGGGAGGAAACCAAACAGGTGAGCTCGTGGGGGGCAAGCCGCCTGCCTGCCATCCATGCGCCCCTGCCCTGCCTTTCTAACTTGCTACTCTAACCAAACAACCCTTCAGTTAAAAATGAGAAACCCCTCCCCTCACACTCACTCGACTTCCAAATTAAAAACATTTTACAGGTTAGTAAATCTCCAGCTGAGGTGATGTAGCAAAGAACAGCTGTGAAGTAATTTTGATAATGATGAGAATAATAGCCACATGGCAAGGTTCAGGGCTTTGCTGTTGCAGCTTCAGTGCTCCTGAATAGATAAAAGTGATTAAATACTCCTGATTATCCCTGACCAATATGTAATGGATTTACAGCCCTTTCAATTAGTCAGTATTTGCTTAGGACTCATTATTTTGTCTTTGGTTAAGTAATCAGCCCAGAGACTGCATGTTCTGTCTAATTCCTCTGAGCCGAGTCAGTGCAGGGCCCTGACCTTTGAAATGGCCGTGGCTGCAAGGCAAGAATAACCACTACCACGGCAGCCTCGTTGGTTCTTCCCGCTAATCCTGACACCACAGGCCAGATCGATACACCTTAGTTTGCTACTAATGTCCTTACATCAAAATGGCCGATTTAGGAATGTGATTTTCTCTCTCCGCCCTCCCCGCCGCCACTCCACCCCTTGCCCTTTGTGGCCCAGCTGGAAGAGCAGATCAGCAGCCACCACCATAAATAAAAGTGGAACCTTGTCCTGGACCCATGACACTGTAACTAATGTCATTCAGCATGGCAACACACAAGTTGGAGAATCAAAGAAGACCTTCAGCTTTCAATGTGCTACTCTATTTTTAAGCATTAGCCTAAATAGAATGGCCTGAAAACAATATCATAGCAAGACACCGCCTGTGACATCTTTACCGCTTTCCCAGAATTTTCAAGCAAACGGTAAAACAGGAGTGCCTAGGTCCCCTGTAAAAATATATTGTGATTTTTTTTTTTTCCACGAGAGTCTTAGAGTCAACAGTGTGCAGGGACACGTAAAACCCACTGCAGACAGGAGGGCAGAGATAAACTGTGACTTGAGAAATGTTGCAGAGTGGATGTCTTCCCAGAAGTGAATTGGGTTAGTTTGTAAGAAAAGGGACTTGGAGAGCTAAAAATGAATCTCCATTCTCCACCTTACAAACAAAGGCATCAAAGGCACTAGAGCACCTATAACCCTTCTGTGTTTGTCACATAAACACATGCCATGTTTGCAAGCTGCTCCAGCGATTACACTTGCACCTGATACCGCGAGCTTGGACATGCATGTGGCAAGGTGCTTTTTTTTTTTTTTTTTGCTTCCTAGAGGAGATGGCTTTCATTAAGACTGTAATCAGTGGCGTGTATGGGTTCGTGAGCTGCTTACAGCCATTTCCTTTGGCTGCAGTTGCCTTATATGAACCTCATACCTTGTAGCATAAATAACACATTTACCACATATACTGTTTAGGGCCCCAGACCAAATTGAGTAAGGTCCGCTCCTGGCCTCGGACAACCAAAATCTCCTCCTTTCTGGAGGCTGTTCTTTGGATACTGAAAGCTGACAAAGTCTTAAATGCTCTGCTGGTCATCAGATTTCAAGAAAGGGAAAACAGGCACCTTATTTCTAAAAAAGAGTCTGTATCAACCTGTAAAATTCGCTAGGAGAATGCAAAACAAGCGACATGCTTTCATCTTGACTTACTGTGAGATGCTGGAACAGCCACGCTCTCATGATATTTGTTGCTACTTTGGGGAAAATGCCTCTTTTCTTCTGGCGTTTTTTGTCCTTGTCTGGGTCGTCGTCGTCACCTGTGCCAGGTGAGGCCACGCTGTTGTCTAAACCATCCCCTGGTAGGAAAAAAAAAAAAGAGAGAGAGAGAGGAAGAAAATACGTTAGAGGCAACACAGAAAGGGCGCCAACAACAACGTGCAGCTGATGATGAGCTCAGCTCAGCTTGTTGAAAGAAATCCATTAAGCGGGTATATTCCCTTTCATTAAAGTATAATTGGAGACACAAATATGTAAAAGACAAAATTAAACCAGGCCTCTTCAAATGTTAATTTTGTGTGTCTCACACTCGCCCATATCATTAATTCAATTATAATTGTGCGCCTGACACAGGGCAGTAGCTCTTTGTCAATTATGGAATCCAATGTGGGAAAGCCGCCATCAGAAAACCCATTCGGTGAAAACGCATCCCCATGCCCATAGTGAACACATACTGTAGGGCAATCAAGTTAAATGTTCTGTAGTCTATATATTCTAGGCTGCCTGCATAGGTGACAGTAACTGTGTCACTGTTCATTGCACATAACACACTGCCTGCTCAGCCCCTCCTAGAACTGTCACCTCCTAAGCACGCACATTCACATACTCCTCAGATGACCCTGCGCTCGGCATTTGCATGACATGAAAACTTTTAGCTCTCTGCACCACTGATCATGGTCATTATCATTAAAAAAAAAAAAAAAAGGATACACATGAAGGTAGGGTGCTCACTTAATCAGAAGTTTCTACCAACATCTTTCTCTTCTATGCTTTTCTCCGCATTAATTGTGCATTAGCAAAAATCATTTACTTTTAACAGTCATAGTTATTTTTTCTTGCCCTCCAGCAAAAATGCCTTGAAAGCCTGCCTGGAGGGCATCTAAATTATGTATCTGAAAAACTCTTCTGGCAAGGCATTGCAGGACCCCTACTTTCTTAAAATTCATACGAGCACGTCTTCCTGTTTTTGGGAAGGCATCAATCAAGAGCAGCAATATATGCCATATCCCTACATTAATATTTGAACTAATAACTTTAAAAAAAGGAGAGAAACAAGATCCGACTTGTGGCATAATCAAATGCAAAATAAATGAAGAATACGGGGACAGCGCTGGGGCTTTATAGATGGCTGTGTTTTCCTTGCACATCATTAGCCTGGAGCCACACGAAAGAGGAAAACAGAGAAGTGGAGAGTTTATGCTCCCTGCTGGTGTTTAAGAAGCTGGGGTCCTGGAAGGACATCTGGGAATTGCACTGAGATGGGGGTTTTTGTAATTTAAGAATAGACATTCATTAGCAGTAAATGCCATAAATCCCATGCTAAGTAAAAACCTTGTCCAAGAAAGCCTAAAACAATAAACTCTGTGCTCAATGTAGCCTGAGCTAGACGCTCTGCAGCTTCCCAGGGAATGTTACAGATCCACCAGCTCATTCCCAGACCCCTTCCTTCCTCTTGGACTGGGCTACACTAACGCCTCCTAGCCATCGGGCCCCTCCCCTTCTAACTTCTGGGTCTGCTCCATGGGCTTTCCTGTACCTGTCCTCTTCCTTTCTCTCCAAAAAAAAAAAAAAAAGACAAAAACAAAAAAACTCTTCAACCTTCTTTGACCAGAAAAGCAGAAAAGCCACAGCAAAGAGCTGGCAGATTAATTTTATTGACATTTCCATTTTCACTGCAATGTGATACCCTCCATCACATGGAAGAGATGACCCTCACTATTTACAGACTGACAGGCCACTTCATTACAACCACCCTGCCCCAAGGCAAAGCAGCTCCCTTCCATCTGCCCAAACACTAGAGCATGACCCCGAAGTTGCTGTTCTCTTTTTCTTTGCCGTCTGTGATGATAAAAAAAAAAAAAAAGAGTGAGGCAAAGGGACCCCAAGTAGTCAAAGAACTAATCAGAGTACAGGGAAACAAAAGACATTTGACTTTTGAATAGTGGCTATATGGAATCTAGTCCTCACCTGCATCTGGCTTCATCCGCACACCCTGGTAAACTCAGGGTCGCTTGCACAAGGAGGCACACACACACACACACACACACACACACAAGCTCGAGCAGAGACACGCGTACACGCTTTCCACCATGCCAAGGAACTGCTGCAAGGCAAATTCTCACCCACACTAATGGCTTCTGACTGCTCCTTGGCAACCCTAGCATTTTAACCTGGGTAGATGTGCTCTCCAAAATACAGACGCTGGAGCGATCTCATCAGCTGTTCATGTGACACAGATGGAGAGTGGCTATTAGGAGCCAGGCAGTGGGCCTTGGGGATCTGAGGTGCTGTTCTGTAGCCTGAGGCAATTTTGAAAAGCAGTACCCGGAGATGAGGAAAAAAAACCCACACTGCAAGTCCAAGTTTGAAGTCAGTCAGTCTGTCTGTCTACCTACCATGGATAAAGATATCTTTGTCTCTTAATGTAAAAATCTATGTGGGCTATCTGGATGTACACTGCGGATAATGTATGTATGGAATGGCTCTTCCTTCAATGTCTTCCAAATATAAAAACACACACTGTAAACAATGCCTGTGTGTATATATTTCTTCCTAAGCACATATGGTTTCTGTGTATATGTTTAAACTGAAATTGTCAGGATTTTGTTAAAATCTCATTTAGCTTTTTTTTGATAGATTTTTGAATATACTTGTTTTAAAAGGTTAATGGCTTAATTGAAGGAAGTTCAACAAAAAAATAAAATAAAATAAAAGGAAAGAAAGAAAGACATTTGCCTTTTTAACCCAATCAATGACCTTAAAAATGAGAGACAGAATTTCCATAGTGCATTTTCTCTTCGTTAAAAGCAAAGAGGCCTGGTAACACCTTCAAACTATTTAGCTCAAGAAAAAAAAATATAGCTAGATTGAGCATCCTTTGATGACTAACTGAAACTGGAGAAGGCAGGAGCATCACATGAATTTTAATATAAAGCAGTCCATTTTATGTAAGTTTTGTAAAATATTTCAATTTGGATCCAGTGTAACAAATAATAGTAAAGAAAAATGTGCCTGTTTTTATGATAAGTAGGTACTAGACATTAGATTTTTAAATTGGTATCAGTGTTGGGGGCACCTGGGTGGCTCAGTTGGTTAAGTGTATGACTTTGGCTCAGGTCATGAGGTCATGATCTTGTGGTCCGTGGGTTCAAGTACCCTTTCGGGCTCTGTGCTGACAGCGGGAGCCTAGAGCCTGCTTCGGATTCTGTGTCTCCCTCTCTCTCTGCCCCTCCCCTGTTCACATTCCATCTCTCTCTCTCTCTCAAATATTAAAAAAATAAAATTAATTAATATTAGTGTCTATGCTTCCTTAAAAAGAAACTTCCTCTCCAAGTATCATAGTAAATACCATTGTTTTTTCCTCCAATGGACTGTGCACCAACTCCAGTGTGGAGGAAGAATAAGAGCACAAAGAAACGTTTTGAAGGGAAACTGTGTGGTCTTCAACCTCAAATAAAATTGTGCAGATGATGCCCGAGTTAGTAACTCTTAAAGTCGACACTGTTTTCTTGTTTTAAGTCTGTGTGTGTGTAAGATAGTTGGCAATCCTTGGCACCCATGCCAAATGAGTGTCTGTGCCGAAAAGGGTATACACACCGGCACAGACACACTTGCCAAAGGAGGTACACAAGGTAATAGGATCCCTCTCAGCTGAAGTTAAGGTGCAAAAGTGTGGAATCCTGAAGGCAGGACCTGTGTTTCGTTTATCTTTTCCTGAGAGCTCACCTCTGTGTCTGACCCGGAGCAGACACCCAGCGATTGTCCGCTGGGTGAGTGAAAAACTGAACTCATACAGGAGCTTCTTCAAGGACCCTTCTCTCTTTCTGATAATCCCAAACTAGAGAAAGTACACGCATTACAGTGCCTCAGGGGCTGGGGTGCCTGTGCGCACACAGCTACTTCTAACGTGCCAGGAATGGTGCTTCTTAAAAGAACTCTGTGTACATGTGGGACTTTCTAAGCGGCTGAAGCACTGGCCATCCCACTAGCATTGCCGCCTCGGATTACAAAAAGCCACAGGAAAAAAAATAGGGTAACATTTCTTCCCAAAGGTTGCTAATCCCTTCTCTAAGGGCACAGTCTAAACTGGGAGCAAAGATACTCAAAAGAGTGGTACCTTCCTGGAACGAAATATTTAAGGCCCAGAAAGACATATTTAACGCCTGTAGATAGACAACTCTGAAGTGGATTCAATCATCAGGGGAGACTGTTAAAAACACAGGTCTCTAGGCCTCATCCTATATTTATGGAATCAAAATATCCCAGGGCAGGGAACAGGAATTTATACTTTTAACAAGCTCCTTGGGTTTGTTTATACAACCAGCCAAGCACTGGTTCTCAAACTGGCTCTTGGAAGCCACTGAACCAGATGACCTTCTAATTTGAAAGAAGATGCAACCTCAAGGACAGGTAGGTTGTTACAAGTCTATTCTACTCCCATACATGAGGTCAATGGTCACGATGAGCAACTACAGAGCGCCCCAGGCCTTATTCACTATGGAAGAGCCACAATGTTCTCCATCACATATACTGGCCAACAGGATGTAGCCCCATCCTAACCTTCTGGTGATAAGGGATAAAAAGAAAGAAGCCGTAGAACACTGGCTCTCAAGATGTGGGCCAACAGCTTTGGCACAGATGAAGAAATGGTGAGAAATGCAAATTCCTGGACCCTCCTAGACCTACTGAATTTGAATCTCTGGGGTGGGGCCTAATAATCTGAATGTTACTAAGCATTCCAAGTGATTTTAATGACCACTCGAGTTTAAGAAGCACTGCTGTAGAGCACACTGCAGCCCTGCAATCTGCTACCCCTGACAGTTGTGGTCTGAAGGCCTGACTCGCATCTCTTGGTCTTCCTCCTGTTGTAAGACTCTGCAGTATTTTGAGAACATCTGTGGCTGGATTTACACCCAGGCTCTGGAGGAAATCACACATACTTTCCATAGCTGAGCATACTGTGCTCAGAGCAAGGCACTGCTCTAGAAAGCAGCCCCAATCCACACCTACCTAAAGACCAATACTGGGACGCCTGGGTGGCTCAGCTGGTTAAGCACCGACTTCGGCTCAGGTCATGATCTCACGGTTCATGGGTTGGAGCCCCGTGTCGGGCTCTGTGCTGACAGCCAGCTCAGAGCCTGGAACCTGCTTCAGATTCTGTATCTCCCTCTCTCTCTGACCCTCCCCTGCTCATTCTGTCTCTCTCCCCCACAAATAAAAAACACTTAAAATAATAAAATAAAATTTAAAGACCAGTACTGAGACAGTTTATTAGTTGTAGGAAGCTAATTCTTATGATACCATGGGTATCCAGGTGTAGGTAAAATCTATATCCATAGCTGTGTGTCCAGCGAATCCTTGTTGGATTCTACAGCAGAAATTCCCAATCCATACAACTGTAGGTCACAAAAACTAGCCAGGTAAAAGGACATCACTTCCTTTCATTGGCACACACTGTCTTATTCCATTTAGCCAAAAATCTATGTTTTCGGCATCCATTTCTTGGTTTGGAATGATGCAATGAAACAAACAGTGATGATGTGCCCTGATGAGTCTGATATCACTAGGATGCAGCCTTCCTGTCCTGTCAGAGCTACAATGCAGCAACCAAGAAGGTCCACCTTCTTCTACCTTTCTACCTACTCCACTCCTCTCTCCAAAAACGAAACACAACAAAACACCAACACTTGCCAGTGAGAAAAATGAGGCCAGGAGTTTAGGTGGTTGTTCAAGATTCCATAGCTATCTGTGGTCAAAGATGAACTGGAATCCAAGCAACTTCAAGTCCAGTGTTACGGCCACTGGTATTCTCACATTAATATTGTAAGTTATCTTTCACTTTCCGAAGCATTACCTGATTTGAACCTTGTTATCAGTGACAGATCTACGCAAGGTTTGACCCCACAGGTAAAATTCTAAGTGCAGACAAGAGATTGTATCTAGGGCCTGGGAGTTGGGTCTGAGCTAGAGCTGGTCTGGGCTGGACAAGGTTCAAACAGAGACGTGCAAACATTTTCTCCCAAAAGTAAGCCAGTGCCTGAAGGGCTTTAGATATACTCAGTACACCAACAGGCTTTGGGACTCAGGATTCTTCATAACGGGTTTCTTGTCATCTGAGTGGAGACACCAGGCTGACTTTCAGAGCTTAGAGATGCTACAAATATTGGAGAACCCACTGCCCACACAGTAAGGATCTCTTGAGCTCTGTGCAGTGCTGTCATACACTTCACAGAACTGTGATTAAACAATATATCCCCTTGCCTCAAAGTCACCTTTTTAAAGCTACAATAAGGTTGCCAAGACATTTGCCACACTGTCAACTAACAAACATCTAAAACCAACCTCTCAGTCTTGTATCAGGACAAATAAATTTGCACATCGGTTGGAAGAAAAGTGGAGTTCTTTTGGTTAAGTCGGTGGTGCATTATTTAATTTTCTTTCTGCCAAGTTTTGGACCAGGTTTCATAGTTAAATACATTCATACAAAATATATATTGTAAAAAAGAATGACATCTCATCTGAAAGAACAAGGCTTCACACCACCTATCTTGCTAAACAGAAATGCACTACATTCATTATCATTATCATTGTGTGCAATGGAAATCCACTAATTTCATATACACACACATACATACCTTCTAAACAAGCAATTTCCAGGAATTAGGTATATTCCTGAATACATAGATATTTATGTATGTGATCATAAACCCAATTGTATCTTTTTCAATTAATTCACCAACTTGTACACAAGTGTCCAAACATTTGTAGATGAACTGCATATATTTGCCTGTAATCATACACGTGTGCACGCGCATGTGTGTGCGTGCACACACACACATTTACAGAGTTCTCAAGATGTTTTTATTTAATGTTAAACAGAGTGGTCCTTTTTCTACCCCATTTCTCTATCTCTAGAATACAGGACTCTCTTCTTTATCAATACTGCTGTCACGTTCATTATCTTCATTATCAAAAGTCATTCTCATTGGGCACTTGCAGTGTTCCAATCCTCATGTAATGTTCACAGCAAATGAATGAAATAACTACTATTACCAATTCCATTTTACAGGTAAGAGAACAGAGACTCAGAGAAATTAAGTGGCTTGTCAGAGGTCATATAGTTAGTATGTGGCCCAGTGTGCTAGTCCTCCAAGCCCAGGCTCCCATCCTCTATCCTTTCCCTCAACCTGGTCAGAGGATGAGAGAATGAAAAGGGAAACTTGCTTCCAGATAAGTACTCACTGCCCCAGAAACAAACTCCAAGGGTAAGACCTTGTATATGTACATTTATGTTCCAAGGAGACAGTGGGCAACAGCACATTTAAAAGTAAATATGAATAGGGGCACCTGGGTGGCTCAGTCAGTTAAGCGTCTGACTTCGGCTCTGGACATCTCACAGTCCAGGAGTTCGAGCCCCCACGTCGAGCTCTGTGCTGACAGCTCGGAGCCTGGAGCCTACTTCAGATTCTGTGTCTCTCTCTTTCTCTGCCCCACCCCTGCTGACACTCTGTCTCTCAAAAAAATGAATGTTAAAAAAAATTAAAAGTAAATATAAACAGCGAAACAAGCAGATGCATATTTTACACAAACAGGTACAGCCATTTTCTATAGGTAGGATCATTATTGTTCCCTGTGGATATAAATGTCAAATCAAAGAGGACTTCGAAATAGAAGCATCTGTGGAATTTCAAAGACCTTTCTGAGTCAAGGGATCATTCAAGATTCCATGCCTTTAGTCCTTTCCCCTTGGCTTGGACTGCCTTTTCTCTTCATTTTTACTCCCTCTCCTTCCCTTTCTTCTTTGTCAAGGCGAACTCCTATTCAGCCTTCACAACCCAGTGAAAAAGGAGCCTCCTTTGCAAAGCTTTCTCCAGTTCCCATTGACAGAGTTAGTACACTATGCTTTCTACTTCTTCAGGGATTTGTTCTTGCCTGTTAGATATACTTTCCACTTTTGCAATTTATCTGTTTACTCATTTCTCTGTCCTGTTTGAGTTTGACTGTGAACTTTTCCAAGGCAGAGGCCTGTGTCAGGCTCAGGCCCTAACATGGGGGTAAACACTCAGATGTTAGTGGAATGGACACATGGGTAGCAGGATCCTTTAGATATCTTATTAGGAGCTGATGAGAATGTAACCTCCTTCAAAGAAACTGTCCATGAAGGAGATCCCTTGGCTCTGGTAACTTGTTCTAGGAGCCACTGAGCCTTGGGCTCCATCACTCGCTAGGAGCACTGTGTATCATGGTACTGTGCCCAGTGTTTTACTATTTGCATCATATGTGTGTGGTCCTCCTCAGAGATGCTCCTTACATGTCTGAGACATGCATCATCTACTGTTTACGACAACGGTACTCCATCGCAAACCTGCCCTATTCCAAATGGGAAGAGGGAGTGCTGGGAGACTGTGGGCTGGGCACCGTCTGGGCTGCTCAGATTACTCGAACATTACGGCTAAAGATGAAGTATTAGGTAGCTGTAGGGCTGTAACACACAGTACTTTGTGAACCCATCCTCTGTTGTCATTTCTTCATTTTTTTCCTCTCAATACTTTGAAAACAGGATTAAAATACATGAAGAGTCAAAAAGTTGTTTTCTTTTGGGGACTACCTTCCAGGGGTTTAATTTAGGACATCCCACTGAGAATCCTGCATCAGGGTTTCAAATGAGGTACCCCCCCCCAAAAAAAAAGAGGAAGGAAAAGTTGCCTTTGCGTAGTTCTGTCTTCAACGATAGCCCTGCAAAACTCGCTTTCCAAGAACCATCCACAAAGTCAATCTTTTTGCACATGCCATTTACCTTTTTTCACCTCAGATTGGCTTGGGGGAGGGGAAAGCCGAAGACCCAGAAACATGGGGAGGGTGAGGGGCCAGAGGTGGGGTGAGGGGCCAGCAGTGAGACCCGCTAATTACTGATCTCTTTTACTCTCCTGCTGTGCTTAACTGTCTGGACACGTTAAAGTGAAATTTTTCTGTGATTTTTCAAGTGACTAGTTCATGGCCCACTAGCACGGAGGGAAGCAGAAGGGATGAAATGCTTTCGTTTACATGCAACATTTGCTAACTGTGTGGGTTTCCGACATTAAAGAGAGGACAGTGACCCAGGCCACCTTTTTCACACTCAAAAGGGCACTGAAAAAACAAGTCTTCATCGGCTTACCTCAGGCTTTCCCGGTCCTGAACACCCTCCCCCCGGGGTAGGAGCAGAAAGGGGAAAACAGAGGGGATTTTATGCTCCTTTCTCTTCAACTTTTCAGGCGGTATAAGCAGCATTTAGCAAATTCAGCCCCAAATGGCTCCAAATGCTCAGAGCTGCAGGGGCTCCTTCTTTGTTATCCTCCTTCTATTTACACAGGATTTATGCAGGCTCTCCACTGAAGAGACCTAAAGCACTTCCATTCTCCCCGGCTCTCCCCGGCTTGTGGCCCTGGCTGCTTCACCCGGGCCTGCCCCGGGGGACTTCTGTGCCCTGGAGAAGGCCACAAATGGCTCCCAGACTGGGGGACCCGGAGCCGGGAGCCCGGCTGGCGGTGCGGGCAGCTGCGGCGCGGGGGCCTGTGAACAGGGGCTCACCTTCCAGCAGAGGACGGAAACCCCAGCCCTGGCTGTGCAAATGTGTGTCCAGAGACAAACAACATGCACTTTAAAATATGCATCTATACGGTATAATGCAAAGTGGTGGGTGAAAAAAAAATTCAGACTGCAGCTTGGATGAAAACCACTTCACCCACTGGTTGGAAAAATAAAGTGTAAAAACAGACAGATGGACACATATGTAAATGTGGCTGTGTTTTAGGCTTTAGCTGGCAACGTGAGTGTCGTAGTATAGTTTTGCACGCCTGTATTTTCCATAGCATGTTGAATCCTGTTAACTGTTGAACAGAAACATCCTCATACTGGTCCTTGACCAAATCAGTCCCCTCAATTTACCCGTCAGGAGCCATAAAATGGCTTTGTTTATTGACTGGAACCCTCTAATCCTTGAGAGAGCATAAGTGAAAGAAAGCTTCCAATACGCTTCGCCTATTCCTCGCTTAAGTTGGTTCCTCTCATTCGAAATATGTAACTTCGCTTGAAAATTTTAAAATATTTCAAGAAAGGACATTTATTCTAACTTTCCACAGAATTCTCTAAAGGATAGTGACTGAAGCCAGTAGGAAAGTTTATTCCTTTGCCATTATAATTCAGCAGATTGCTTAATCTCTGTGGTAGAGCATAAAAGAATGTACTTTTTACTCAGTTACCTGATAAGCACATATAAAAATACAGAGTAGGTTCTGAAGTTATTCACAGTACATCATAATAAAGCTCTTCTGGGCACTCTAATGATTCATTTTTAGTGATCTCTCCAATGCCCTTTTCCACAGTTAACACTCAGATTTTATTAAGGTAGAAAGCAGGGACAAATGTCCACTCGAGTCCCAGCTCTCAAATTTGACTCTCCTTGCACTACACTACCTACAGCTAAAGCTTTTTTAATGTTCTGTTCACCTCCCTGGAGTGGTATTTCAGCTAACAGAGTTCACAATCTTTCAGCCCTAAACACAGAAGGCTGCTATCTTCAAGTCATCCTAGGAATGTGCCAGATACCATCATCTCCCTCCTGCTATACAAAGAACCAGAAAGAGAGAGACCAAGAGAAGACCAAGCTGATCATGTTACCAAGAGCCCAGAATGCCCCTCTCGGAAGGTTAATCTTTGAACCAGTAAATGTTATAATTAGGAGCCTTGAGGTTGGGCTGAGGCTGGCCATTGAAAGAAAGACCCTAAAAGAGAAAGTATGAATGGAACACATTTCTTTCACCTAGTGGTTGACACAAAGGTCACGATTTTTATGGGAAATTATACAAGAATGAGTTGTTATGATATATGAGTCCCTTTCCCACATCTCCTACAAAAGAAAAAGGATGTTTGGGGAGAGATGTCTTCCCAATTTCACTTCGCTATGTTTCAGTACAAATTGTGAAAATTATGCAAATAGCTATTCTGGCACCTTTGCTAGAGGAAAACATTATTAAATTATGCTCTAAGTATTTTGTCTGCTTTAGTAATTACTCTCATGTAACTGTAAATATAAATAGCTGTTATTCTGTTTAAATTTTTAATCATGCAAAATATTGTCACACAAAATGTCCTTCTGTTGCAGTCTAACTGGGATTTTCTTTTTTAAAATGTCCATATTTAACTGAAGTGGACTATTTTTAGCATTGTAAAGTGTTTTAGTAAAGAGAGCTGGCTAACATCTCTGAATCAACAGGTCTTTCAAGGAAAGATATGGCCTTTATATTTGCGAAAAGAATTTCCCACTAAAGGCCTTTTATATAAAATACACTTTCAACATTTTATACTAAAGTTGGAATATAGTTAGTCTGCTTCCAAGGATGTACTGACTACATCAAGCCTTTATTTTCAGGACATGCCGCGAATATTCTCATTTGATCATTAACTATAGGATTTTATATCTAATGGTCTCTTTTAGCATACTTTAATATGAAATGAAATGTTAAATATCAACCAGTCATAAACATTTGTTAGGAGGAATAACAAAAAAACATAATTTTATGTGGCAGAAGTTATTGCATTCAATTTTTAGGATCCTTACATCAATATCTTATTTACTATCTAAAACAAAAGCAGGGACAATGAGTTTTTATGATGTCAAGCAGTTGATCAATTTGGATTCTTACTATGCTATCCCTGTGAATTTCTATCAGCAGACACTATTTTCAAATAGTTGGGCAGCAAAAAGACTGATTACTTTTCCACTTTCTTATTATAAAATGAAAACAATATTTTAATGAAAGTGCAAATTTGCAACTGATATCATTAATGCAAAAAGAAATTCTTTATCTTAAGAGAAAAGATAGCCATTTAGATAATAATAATAGCAATAATAATAATGCTTGCTGAGACAACTAGATTTGGATATCTATCAACACTCCCTCTGGGATATTTTTAGGAAGCTAGTCATAGCTATGTACAGAAAAAAGAACAATAGTGGTACCTATTAAGTTGAGAGTTGGCTTTAGGTGATTACTTTTTAAACCATGACCACATCAGAATTGGAAAATATTTGTTAATTATTTTAAAATTGTATTTTTACTTTTTCAAAGAATATTTTCACACAACAGTTTCCTAATGCAACTTTGGAGTTTTGTTTAATAAGTTTATAAACTACATTGCTAACATGTAAAAAGTAGCTCCTGTCCATTTAGGCATTCCACTTATTCTGATTTGATTGTTTTAAATAAATCCATTATGATGACAACAAGCAGATATGTTTTTGTAATGTAGTGCAGAGACCTACAACATATATGTAATAGCCCTAAGGGAAACAAGTAATATGCCTGCTTAAAGAAAATAATCTAAAATAGTGTGAATTGATTATTTTTCTTATAGCCTATGTACCAAAGAACTATACACACAGGGCCCTTTAAAAAAATTTATTTTCAGTAGGCTCCACACCCAGTGTGGGGCTTGAACTCCAGACCCTGAGATTAAGAGTCGCATGCTCTACTGACTGAGCCAGCCATGCGCCCCTGAAAGTATACGGTGAATGGAGAATGACTGCTATTGAGTATGGGGTTTCTTCAAGGGTGATAAAAATGTTCTAAAATTGGTCATGGTGATATTTGCACAGCTCTATGAATATACTAAAAAACCAAACTGCATCCTTCAAATAGGTGAATTATATAGTATATGAATTATATCTCAATAAAGTTTTTTTAAAAAGAACACATTTTTACCTCCTTATATAAAAAAAAAAAGGATGCTGCAAGAGATATAAAATCCTAGTAGCAGGGTTCTGAAGGGGTCATAATCCTTTCTGAATTATTTCAAAACAATGTGATTTCAAGGCTACTGACTGGTATCATCTCAGCACCTTGCAGACAGACAAATGTATGTACTCAGAAACACTCAGGGTGATTTTTATACTTTTATGTGTCAAAGATACGCTTTAAGCGAAAGTCAATCAATCTTTTTTTGTAATTTGAAAAACAGTTTATAAGGTTTATGTATTTTGAGAGGGAGGGAGGGAGGGAGAGAGAAAGAGAGAGTGCACACGTACAAGTGGGCCAGGGGCAAAGAGAGAGGGAGAGAGAGAATCCCAAGCAGGCTCTACACTGTCAGCACAAAGCCTGATGTGGGGCTTGATCCCACGAACTGTAAGATCATCTCATGAGCTGCAATCAAGAATCAGATGCTTAACTGACTGAGCCACCTAGGCACCCCAGAAAGTAGACTGATCTTTAAACTGAAATTAACCATTCTTTACTCTCAATTCCACTGCATTATAGCACAACCCTAGCCTAAATTATCTACCTCTCAAAGCTTACTTTAACTACTAGAATAACTCCAGATGACTTACACACACATATACCACTCCTACATTTCTTCTACATACACTTTAAGTCAGGAAACCATATCTTTTCGTTTTTTTCGTATCATTCTTAGAACCTGGAGTATGGTATGTGTCTAACTTTTTATTGAATAAATGGGTGGATACCTTTCCAATCCCTTGGAATATGCTGTATTCTTTCTAAGTTTACATCTAAAACTTGGAAATAGAAACTATTTAGCATGTTGGTCTCTAAGAGTTGAAAAGTGCCCACAGAGTTGATGTTTCAGAAATTCCTTTCTTTTTTAATTTTTAAAATTTCCTTTTTTTGTTGTTTTTAAATAATCTCTACACCCTATGCAGGGCTCAAACTCATGACTGTGAGTTCAAGAGTCGCATGCTCTACCAACTGAGCCAGCCAGGTACCCCGATGTCTTATAAATTTCAAAGGCACTAACTTGTAAGAAATGCCACCTGGAAGAAGCAACTTTATTGACAATTAGCAACAGAGGTAATCTACATTTGGAAAAGTACCCCACAATATTTGGTTCGCCTTTCCTTTACTGAATTTCTGATTTTGTTCTCTTTCTTTGGGCAGCTGTACTATTTTGCTTGTACATTAGACACTCATATTTGACATATTCCTCATCCCTCTACTCTGTCCCTCCGCCCCGCCCCATACAACCACAAAGACACATGTCCTTGGGGAAATGGTGATGTTATCAAAGAAGCATGAGCTAGGGAATAACAACACAGACTGTGTATTGTATTTCCAAATCTATTTCTTACTGGTTGAGTATGACCATGGTCAAGAGATTAACCTTCTGAACCTCAGTTTTCCTCATCAATGAAATGGGAAGAATTATACATACTCGAAAAGTTAATTGTAAAAATTAAATAATAGTTATTATTTATTAATTCCCTACCTTGTACCACGTACTTCACTCTTACTGACCAGCCTAGAAACTTTATACATGACATCTAGCCTCACACAGTACCTCATATATTCAGAGAGCATCAATAAATGTTAGTTATTTCTTAAAATGAACTAGTATGAAAGGACAAACAAAATGTGGTATATCCACACATTGAAATACTACTCAGCAATAAAAAAGAACAAACTACTTATATATGCAACATGTTACATAACTTTATAAGTCATTAAGCTAAATGGAAGGAGCCAAACAAGAAACCACAAGCTGTTTAATTCCAAATGTATTAGATTCTAGAAAATGCTAACTAAAAGAACAAAAGCAGATCAGTGGTGGACTGAGGACAGGTACAGAGGGAGGGAGGGATGAAAAAGGAGTACAGGTAAACTTCCTGGTGGTGATGGAAATGTATAGTATCTTGATTACAATAAGTGCTAGTCTCATGAATGCATACAACTGTCAAGACTTGTTAAATTATATACTTTAAATGAGTGCAGTTTTTATATGAAAATTATACCTCAATAAAGTTGACAAAAATAATGTGAGGCAGATTATAGTTAAATCTCCATAAACCTGTTATTTGGCAGAGAACGGATTTTAGTGGGAAGCACAGCCTGCAATAGAGAGAGGGGGAGTGTGGATCCTCCCCATTACTGCAGTGAGATGCTGAATGGATGAAATTATTTAGGGCAGCATTTGAAAGATGCTGTTGAAAGAAGCCCAACACGATATTGATAAACTTGCAGATTTATAGTATTTTTGTAAAACTTCATGAAGATGTAAAGTGTCTGGTCAGAATGGACTTCTTAGATTTTACTCAAAAATAGTTTTCTCCAGGGGCATTTGGGTGGCTCAGTCAGGTAAGCATATGACTATTGACTTCTGCTAAGGTCATGATCTCATGGTTCATGTGGCTTTGAGCCCCACATCGGGCTGCCAGCACAGAGAGCTTGGGATTCTCTCTCCCTCTCTCTGTACCCTTCCAGTAGTATGTACATGCGCACTCTCTTTTTCTCAATATAAATGAATAAACTTTTAAAAAATCTATTTTTCTCCTTTAGCCAAATCTCATTATGGGAAATACTGTTAAAGAACTACTCAAGTTGCAAAAAAAAAAAAAAAAAGAAAAAAGAAAAAAGTACCAATAATAATCCAAAAAGTAATAGAATTAATTCTTAATCAGCTACCTTTAAAAAACTCTTTTGGGGAATACAGTATTGACCCATTCCTCCTAACTATAAGAAGGTCTCAGGCTGGAGATCTTAGTCAACTTCAGAGGAAAAGGACACCACTCATGAAAGACTCTGCGCTCCTTATGATTAAAAACAAACAGGAAATATAGAATATTAACCCTTGCCAGACAGCTCCATGCCTGGAGATAACCCCTGAACCCCTCGTATGAATGGAGATGGAACTAACATTGTGGAACACCTAGTATGTGCCAGGTCTCAAGCGTATGACAGTTCAGAGTTCAGTATTTTTATTATTATTTAGTATTTTCTGAAAGTGATGCCAGACAGGTTAAGAAATTTGTGTAAAGTCACATGGTTAGTCAGTAACAGAACTGATATTCAGCTGTATTTTCTTTTTTTTAAAGTTTATTTTGAGAGAGATTGCACATTTGGAAATGGGGGCGCACAGGCTGAGGAGGAACAGAGAGAGGGAGGGAGAGAGAGAATCCTAAGTAGGCTCCACACTGTCAGTGCAGAACCTGATATGGGGCTCAATCCCATTAACCTTGAGATCACCATGGGAGCAGAAATCAAGAGTCATACACTTAACTGAATGAACCGTCCAGGAGACCAATGAACTATATTTTCATAGTTTCTATTCCCAAATGGAATGGAATTCAGATTTTTAAAAAGGAGAATGTGGGATGGAACACAGTGTCTTACGGCTTTGCCCCTGGGTAAGTGGTGCTCACTAATGCCCAACCATGGTCAAGTAACTCATATGAATTTTGAGATATGTGACATTTGGTTCATACCAGGTAATCAACAAGAGTTCGTCTCGCTTCATTCTTACTTTTTCCTTCCTTCTTTCCTTTCTTTTTAAAATGACTCACTCACATGAAAATAAAATATGAAACTACAGTCACCAGAGGCTGAAAAACACACTTGCTTAAAAAAAATAATTTCTCCCTCAGCCTTCCAGAACTCATACCTCAAAATGGCCCCAAAGCAAAAGGCCATATTTGCGACCACATGGGAAATACTACCACACCTGATGGGCGTCATCTAATCCTAGCAAGGCGAGAAGCTGAAAGCTACTTAGCTATTAGTTTGTCATTGCCCCTGTGTCTGCCTCCATGCTCTGTCATAAAGACAGACAACTCAACTGGAGGGACACCGATGTGAACTTGATTATTTTAACTGATAAAGCAGAATGGTAAAGATCATTGTGTAAAAGAGTTGCTCAACCGTTTCCCAGGAGGAAAAGTAAAGGGTCTGCCCTCTCCAGAGGTTTACACATATACCTGTGCAAGCCAGCCTATGAGAGAACTGGCCTCTTTGCTGTAAGACCAGATCTCAGAGCCGCCAATCAAAGAGCGGTCCAGCCTTAATATGCTGATGCAGCAGATTTCCGGATCTTGATCACACTAGGCTAGGGAATCATTCTTCTCTGTGATAAAGGCGGTGAATGCACTCTTGAGAAGATAACAAATTAAAAACCAGCTGACTCGACACCTTTTGAGTGAGGAATTCACTGCTGACCCAGTACAACACGATTTCTATCACCAGTCAGTAATCACTGAAGAGGTGACCGACTTCATTTCATAATTGTAAAACTATTCCTAACAGAGGGTCTTGGCACAGCTAGATGGTAACTGTCCGATTTACATCATGCAGATCTACAAAAATTGGTAATGACTTCCTCAACTATTTCTATCCTGACTGTTACTTTATATGAAGATTTGAAGATTCTAAAGCAAATGAGAAATTCCCAAAAGTACTGTATTACTTAAATGACCAGAAATATGAAAAGAACTGTATAACTTAAAGGATTATTCTATTTTGAAAATATATCATATATCCATAGAACTCCCACTAAAATATCTAGTTTTTCCATAGTTACTGTATTATTCTGGTAGAAACTAAAGCTGACATCCTCTATACATCAACCACAAAATACTAAAAAAATACCTACTAGTAGCAGAGAGACTGTGTCCTAAACTTAGAAATATGTGATCCTGGAAAAAAACATCTTACATTTACATTATGATTTTTCAGCCTTCAAGTTATTTCTTCTAACTTTTGATCACCATAACAAAACATAAGGAATATATACTATTATTCCCATTTGACAGATAAAGTATGGTTAACATTTTACCAATTCCTTGCCTTGCCTAAAGCATTTTCCATTACTTAAGGGCTAGGAATATTAGGTGGAGTCATCTGAAATTGCTAGTATTTGACCATTTTTAACCTACCAAAATGGCAATTTCATAAAGGAGTTTTATTATAATCATAGTAAATAAGTAATAAATATGATCATATAATCATAACACGGTTGTTTCTTTTGCTTTTTCTGGTTTTCAGTTTTGCTTTTAGCAACAGGTCTTGCCTCACTGTACAAATCGCTTCAATTATTTTCTCCTTTCATATCAAATACATAAAAAGGCAAAATGGAAATAAATACTAATAACGGAAGCCCTAACACATGAAAAGCCAGGAAAGTTATACATGAAAGCTTACCAACAATTAGGCTATGGGAGACTGCTGTGTTTTTAAATAGGGATGTGGCCAAAAAGCCCATTTGTACTACTCAGAAAAAGGAACTATTCTTGTCCACTCTAATTTCAAACATCAACAACAGTTGCCAGCATTGAGAAATGATTAAAATATATTCTACTGTAGAGACGTGAAGAAATTTTCACTGTTTCCTATAATTATCAACTGCAACGTTAATAAAACACAGTATGTATGGAGCACTACTCTCTTTCAGTCTGCGAAGCACTTTCCATGAATTACCTCACTGAATTCTCACCATCCTATCAGGGTTGACTTTCTGTTTCCAGATGAAGAAACCAAGGTGTGGAGAGATCGCAGGACTTGCCGAAGGTCGTATGAGTAATAAGCGCAAGAGCCAGAGTTCACATCCACGCCTTTAACGCGCAACGAGAGGCTGCTTCCCAGGACAGCTACCCGGGACTTCAGAGCCCACCTGTCCAGAACCTTCAATGCTCATAAAACTTCTTAACGTTCCTAGACCCTACTGAATCATTCAGTTAGTTAAAATGTTTGTGGTCTATCAAACTAAGAGCACCGGAAATGAACATGTTACTGCGGCCGAGAGCGTACGTCCTATCGCCCGGTAGCCCCAATGCATAGAGCAGCGCCCAGCTCAGCGCAGGCACTGAGGAAGTGTTTGTTAAAAGGATGATAGGGGGCACCTGGGTGGCTCACGTGGTTAAGCGTCTGACTCTAGATTTCGGGCCAAGTCACGACCTCCCAGTTCTTGAGTTAAAGACCTCCCATCGGCCCCTGCGCCCATGTGTGAGCCTGTTGGGATTCTGTCTCCCTCTCCTTCTGCCACCCCCCCTTGCTCACTCTCAAAAATAAACTTAAAAAAAAAAAATTAAAAAAAAACAAAGGATGATAGATAACAATTCTTCCCTGTGGTTTTTTTTTCATTCCTGGAGACTTACCTTGACCTGTCTTCCTTGTGAAAAAGTAGAGAGCTCTTAAACAATCCCAATCTAGACATTTCTGGACTTTGGAAACCTTCCACCGGTGGCACTGCCACCAACCACCTTCAACTTCGGGCAGGTGCTAAAATTGATTCATCTCACTGACAAAAATGTGATAAAAGAACCCCAACCACAGAGGTGGAGAAACCACTCCTTCCCCTTGAACACATGCTGCTTCCTGCTGCCCGTGATTGCTTTTCTTCTCTCGCCAAGGTTCAGTAAGTACTGAGAGCTCAGGCCCAGTGAGTTTGGGTCAGGTTTGTAATGCCACAACTCCACCCCTTGTGTTACCATGACTCACTTAACAGTCTTGCTAGCTCTACAAAAAAAGAAACAAATAAACAATAATAACAATAGTAATAATAACAATTAATAATGATAATAAAGTATTTGGCCCAAGCAGTTATTTAGGTGCTGCAGGAGTCTAAAAAACACTATTATCTCCCGTAGCGATTTTGCTAGCCTTTCCATACTCCAACCAGCACATTGGGACTTCTAAATTACATACCATAATTGACATAAAATATCTGTCCCATCAGTGAATATCTTTATTAGCATCAAAATCACTCACAACTAGTGTTCCTCAGTGTTATTAAACATAACTTGTTCTAGGTGTTGCTTTACTAATTAGTCAGGATGAGCCCGAGGAAGAAAATCTGGGTCATGTTAAATTAATTGGAATGAGCATGAAAATTAGCAGAGCAAACTGCATCAATTTTCTATAGAGAGTCTTTCTTCATGTTGAGAATAAAAATGGATATTATGAGGCATTAACCAAACTGCCTTCTGTGACTGCCAAGAGGTGTGTTACAGTAGCCCAAAATATCATGCTCGCAGATTTTCAGAAGTTAATGAGACATTTCCAGGAATGGTAAATACATGGTGTTAAAATGGGTGTGCCTCTGATGGGAAAATGCCAAGTCATTTCATGTTTATTCAGGCATAACAAGCTCTTCAAAATGAGCATAATTTAAGAGGTGAATAGTGCAAAGAGGGCTAACATTCAACTAATTTTCCTTCAGAAAGAAAAGATTAAATTGAACAAAAAAAAATGAATTAAGAGGTTTACAGATCAACAAGTCAGCCACCAGGACGGCAGCCTCTGCTCAGCACAGGCGCGGCGNCGCCGCCAAGTTTTCCAGAAATGTCCCGAAGGCAAGGAACAAAGCGAGCAGAACTGATTACTGCCCCGCTCACCGCCTCGCCGTCTCAACTCTGTTTGGCTTCCTAATGAGCTCACTAAAAACCTAATTCATCTCCCATAACCCTCCTCAGCCCTCCTTGCATTCCACCATTATGGAAATTATGGATGAAACATTTCCAGGCTGGGTTCAAACCAGCGCGTCTTCAACAGGCGGGGCCCTGACCCCCCGCCGGGAACACAATGGCGCGGGGTTCGGGTTCGGAACCGCTCCTGCCCTCCTGCCGCAGCTCTGGGGAATACAGAGGCCCAGCAAGGGTAAGGCTCTTTCTCAGGGTGACAATGATTTCCGCCTTAACGCGCTCCCTCCCGTGAATGTGGGAATGTCGTGGGTTCCACAGTACATAAAATACGAATTGTAATGCAGGAGAGGAGAAATGAGTTGTACTCATGACAAATAGCTGAAATAGGTTAATGTGAATTCCCAGCCTGTTCATGAGGAAACTCCCCGGGTTCCTCATTACATAGACTCAAATCCTCACGGCACCTAGCCTGTAACTGGAAGATTACTGAATTGATGGATCCTTAGTTTAAAATGCAGCTGTTTTATTCTGCTTTAGTAATTAATTCTTTTTCCAATACTCTATTGATTAAGCGTAGACCCTGATAAAGTTCAAACTGAGGAGAATCTCTCGTGGCGTCCTTAGTTGCTCAGGAGAGTCAATGAAAACTTCCTACAATTCCACCTGCCTCCTCAGAGTGCTGATCCAATGAACAGAACAGTTTTTTTCTCATAAATTAGTCAGGCCATGTGGAGCTCTATTAGCTGATCGCTGCTTTTGTCTCTCTACTTGCTGACTTGCTTTTCAGTTTTGCTGGCCTTTGTGCTGTCACACACAAAGTCGGAGTGCAGCTGCTATTCTGAACCCAAACCAAGGTAAAGAACAATTCATACAAACTACATTTCCCCCCCCCCCCCATTTTATACAGCTGCAACTCCCTGAGCTGTACAGGGCTCAATGGGGCCTCCTGGGACCCAACTAGCTGAGAAATCAGTGCTAAAGCATGCAGACATATTGTGGAGCTGGGGGGAAAAAATAAAATAAAGTAACCTATTTTCTTCAAGGCTTTTTTGCCTTTTTTGTACCACTCGCCCCTTCATTCCACCATAGAATTTGTGCTACCCTATTTTCTGCCACGCTAAGCTCCCTATTTCGTTTTCATCGGGGACATCAAGGAATGTCAGAAGACAGGGCAAAGAGAGTAATCGAGAGGCCAAGGCCTGTGTGCTGTGCCGGTCAGGTGGCATCAGGGAGTTTGGGAACGCCTATTAACCAAACGGGCGTGGAGTGTAACCATATATAAATGGCCATTATAAACACAATGGTATTTAGTAATAAGAGGAATCGCCAACATGGTGCTCCTTTTCAAAGGGTCACATGTACTGGGATCAATGTTGGTGAGTAGAACAAGCGTGATAACAGAAAGTTTCTCAGATTACAGCCCCGCACAATGGATTTTTGTTTCTTCGAAGATCACTGCTACTGAGAATGCTTTTAGAGCGATGGACGTATTCTCTACCTGCCCCGCACCCCCTGCGTCCCCCACACACTCATCTAGGCCCCCACACCGACGTGCATAGGCTTCATTCCCTGCACGAAAACAGGTCAAAGACCTATGTTCCAGCCCATGAGCCGGTGGAAACAACACAGGTGACTTCTCGACACAATTGCAAAAGGGGAACTCCTGTCGTTTGTGGCTTTTCACTCTGTTTCCGATGGTGCGAGTAATAGGAAAGGTCGGGACCAATTTCAGGAGAATCCTTCAAGTTTTTATCATCTACTAGCAAACCCAAAACTAAAACTAAGCTAGGATCCTTCCTGTGAGCTTAGTGGCCGGGACTGTTTTTCATGTTCTCTCTCACGGGGCCTGTGCTGAGAGTACATTCCCCACCTTCACAGCATTCCTTCCTAGGTCAAAAGGTCATCTCTCACAGCCGTCTCCAGCAGACACTCGGCTGTCAAAAGGTTGCATCATGTGATCTGGGCAGTCCCTGCTAACAAAGCGCTTTCCTCATTGGGGAACAAACTTTGCATGTCTAAATAATTTCCAGGTTAAAAAATGTGCTTTCCTCCCTCCACCCCTGTTCTTCTCTTCCAGTTTCAAAACAATGAGGGCAGCAGTGGGCACCGAATTCATCCAGCAAAGGCTTCACAGATCATTTGGGTCAAAATTCCACCACTTTTACTGGCCCATATTATGAGGGAAGATCACTGTCAGGGTGAGGTTGGTTTCCTGCATTGAAGAGAAACCAGAGATGTTCTCTTTCTAGGGGGTTTCTTTCAAAAAGGAAAATCCCATTTTTAAAGCAAACACATGTATTTTGAAAGAATAAGAAATGATGAATAGAAAAATTAATCTAGAAAAAAAGTCAGAATCTTGTGTAAGTTTATATTAAAATTTAAGATGTCTTTAAAAATTTCTTTAACGTTTTTACTTATTATTGAGAGACAGAGACTGAGCATGAGCAGGGGAGGGGCAGAGAGAGAGGGGAAGACACAGAATCTGAAGGGGGCTCCAGGCTCTGAGCTGTCAGCACAGAGCCTGACACGAGGCTTGAACTCACAAGCTGTGAGATCATGACCTGAGCCGAAGTGGGATGCTTAACCGACTGAGCCACCCACGTGCCCCAAGACGTCTTTTTTTGATTAATGTACATTCAATTTCAGTTAAATGACCAACCGTGTACATAGTGTATGACAAGGTACAAAAAACAAAAATGTAGGGGTGAGAAGTATGCTTTTTTGTTCAACCTTCAGAACTCAGGCAAGCTGAAAGTTTGCCATCAATGTTATATATAAAAGGTCCTAGTTACTAGGGGAGCAGGCTTTGCTTTTTTTTTTTTCCCCTAAATTTCTTGCTGCCTAGATGAATAATATAACGATTTTCTCATTGTCACTGATTGTTACTTAGAGCAGCTTGAAGCTCTCACATGCAATCCAAAATGAGTCATTTATTTCTAGAAGGGAGTCAAACAAGTCTATCAACATTGCTTCTATTTATAAAGTACATATTTAAGCGTAAAATAAAGTCATGGCTGAAATGTTACATATGGGAGATAAAGAATTAGAGATACTTTCAAATTATTTGGCCTAGTCCTAAGCAATAAAATCTAAAGACCTGATAATTTTTATAAGAACTAAACTTGTTGGGTGTCTGGGTGGCTCAGTCAGTTAAGCATCTGACTTCAGCTCAGGTCATGATCTCACAGTTCATGGCTCTGAGACCTGCATCGGGCTCTGTGTTACAGCTCAGAGCCTGGAGCCTGCTTCAGATTCTGTGTCCCCCTTGCTCTCTGCCCCTCCCCCACTCGCATTCTGTCTCTCTCTGTCTCAAAAATGAATAAACATTTATTAATTTTTTTTGAGAGAGAGAGATAGAGACAGTGTGAGCAGGGGAGGGTCAGTGAGAGAGTGAGTCTCAGAATCCCAAGACAGGCTCTAGGCTCTGAGCTACCTGTCAGCACAGAGCCCAACATGGGGCTCGAACCCACAAACTGTGAGATCATGACCTGAGCTGAAGTCAGACGCTTAACCGACTGAGCCACCCAGGCGCCCCAAAAATGAATAAACATTTTTAAAAAATTAAAAAAGAACTAAAGCAATTTATGCACAAAAAGCTTAACTATTTTAAATAGCCTTAGAAGTGGGATCCAAGTTCCCACATCTTTTAGGATACTAAAGTTTTCAGATATACAGTATTTTCCTAAATGTACCATCTCCTTCACTATTTTTAATTATCAAACTTCCCAAAAGTACGTTTATCAAAACTCCTATTTGAGGCCTTTACATGTCCCCTTTCAGCTGCCTTGGGATTGACAGGAACTGACAAAAATGCATATTCTTGAGAATGCGTGTAGTTTTACTTGGTATCATCTACTAACTTTAAAGACCCGAGTTTTAGAAGCTTTCCTTAGGGTAGGTATTTCAGTGTTCTAAAAACAGTGTTATGGGCTGTTAAATTAAGCACAAGCTCTACACTGACATTTTCATTCCTGGAAGTCACTGTGTGCCAAATTTGCCAGTTTAGTATCTGTAACCCTGGAACACGTGCTCTGTGCCTTTTTCTTAGGGTGTTTGGAAGGTAACCGAAAATATATCAAACAATTATGACATAGACTTGAACAGAAAAAAATAGATCATGCCAGAGAGGAAACTGGCACCTGAACTTTTTATAGAAGTTCGGGCAGGATCTAGTGAAACAAGGTGAATAAAACGAGTGTGTTTTATGAACTTGTAATGACTTATAAGGTTATCACCATTTCTGGGACTGTATCTGATACTTAGCAGTTGACATCAGCTAGAAAACGCAAGGATTCCATACAGTTCTAATAACTGGAGTGAATGGCCCTAAAAATAGGAATTTGGCGGCCAAAATCATGGGTTTTTTTAGTATTTATTCATTTTTAGAGAGAGAGAGAGAGAACAGACACAAGTGGGGTAGGAATACAGAGAAAGGGAGAGAGAAAGAATCCCAAGGAGGCTCCACAGCTGTCAGTGCAGAGCCTGATGCAGGGCTAGAACCCATGAACTGTGAGATCACGACCTGAACTGAAAGCCAGAGTCGAATGCTTCACCAACTGTGCCACCCAGGCCCCCCTGAGAATCATGTTTTATCTGCTGAAGGAATCTGGGAAGAAAATAGGTGCCTGATAATGAATGGCATGAATTTAATTGTCCTCTATTTTGGTAGTATCACACAGTTTGCAGTCCTACCAATCAAGAAAGGAAATTAAACAGAGTTAAGAATTACCTACAGAGAATATACAACACAGTTAATTATTTATTTATTTTAAGTTTATTTTGAGAGAGACAGAAAGAGCGCAAGTGGGGGAGGGGCAGAGAGAGAGCCTCCCAAGCAGTCTCTGCGTTTAGGGTGCAAAGCCCAATGGGGCACGAAGCCATGACACCATGAGATCACGAGCTAAGCGGAAATCAAGAGCCAGCCACTTAACCGACTGAGCCACCCAGGCGCCCCTGTGGTTAATAATTTTAAATAGGCACGCTGCGACCTGTGTGCAGACACACAGCTGGCGGTGTGACTAGCACTCCTGTTAGGGCTTTAACTGGACGTGGGCTTCAGCTCCAGGCACTCCATCACGAAAGCCAAAACAGACCTTCCCACTGGGTGTTTACAAATACTTTTCTAAGTTAACACTGAGCAAGGACTCAGACAGTTGGGAGATGGGGGCCAAAGAGACTGGGTGCCTCACAGCAAGAAGCTATGTTACAGAATCGCAATGTACCGAGGCGCCCTAGGGGACGGTCAAACAAGCCCATGGTGGAAGTGTTCCAGGGCACAGATGGCTAATTTACATCTCGCCCAGGAAACAGACTAGTCTCTACAATCCATAAAATTCTACATCAAACGATGATTGCACCTGCATCCGCACAACATCTTTACATGCACATCTTCAGTTAAAACTGCCCGATACTACGTATTAGGGTTCTTAATCTCAAAAGTATCCACACTCAAAATACATGAAGAATTTTCAGAAGTAGCTGGTCACCACGTCTACCTTGTCAAGTCACACATTAGAGACTCATTTTAATGTATGTAATTAACATTTTTAAAAATCCCAACGTGACCAAATCATTTCTCTGAAATAAACTAAACAAGGAGGCGGCAATTCTGGGCCTTTCGGGAGATGGCTGGAGAAACTAAGATTTATAGTCACCAAACCAGTTTTTCTGAAACCCTTTTCAAAAGTGTAGCATTTCCTCTTAACTTTTGAAACCTGGATCTCTCACTAAAAATAAAATAGCAGCCATAAAACACTTTAAAAGAACTTTGAAAAAAATTTTAAAGCTGCTCAAAAGAAAAGCACGCAGGATATAAAAGAAATCAATACAATTTTGTATATTAAAAATAAGGCATTTTATTTCTCCAAGTGAACTATTTAAGCCCATAAAGGAAATCACAGCTGGGACTAGTACTTGTGGCCCCTGATACTCAGTGTAAGTAACCTTTTCAGAAGCCTACAAATAAAGGTTTTTACTCTGCCTCAACGGTGACAAGTTAAAATAGAAGACACTAGGAATTTCCAGAACTGTGTGATCTCCAGTTCAGCACACTTTGCACATGGCCTTGACCTGACAATGTGGTCTTCCCTCCCATGGACACCCTTGGGATAATTTTGATGCCCACCCTACATAAGAATGTCAGGGACCCGGGATAATGACTGGCTCAATTGGTCAAGTGACCGACTCTGGATCTCGGCTCAGGTCATGGTCTCACAGTTCATGAGTTCAAGCCCCACATCGGGCTCTGTGCTGGGAGCACAGACCCTGCTTGGGATTCTCCCTCCCCCTCTCTCTCTGCCCCTTTCCTCCTCTCTTTCAAAATAAATAAATAAACTTAAAAAAAATGTCAGGGACCTAAGTATCATTACAATGTGACGTGGTCTAACTTCTAACTTGTCTTCTTAGAGAAAAAGTAGGATTGGGAAAGTAGGCCAGGAAAATTACTGGAGAATGTCCCTTCTTCAATGTCAAAAGTTGTAATTATTAGTAGCAGAAATCAACAAAGAGCTTTGGTTATAAAAATATAAGACCACAGAAGAGAAGGTAGACACCAAGGATGTGGTCAAAGAATCAGAGGGGATAGTTTTTACATGGAAGACTGAAACATGCAACTTTAAGCTCCTCTTGCTTTGTCTGTGATCTTGTCCTATGATTATGAAGACTGAACCGGTCAATATTTAAAGTCAAAATAAATATCTGTGTTCTAGGGGTGCCTGGGTGGCTCAGCAGGTGAAGTGGCCAACCCTTAGTTTCGGTTAAGGTCATGATCTCGTGGTTCATGGGAGCGAGCCCCACATCAGGCTCCATGCTGGCTGTATGAAACCTCCTTTGGATTCTCTCTCTCTCCCTCTCGCTCTGCCACTCCTTCACCTGCACTGTCTCTCTCTCAAAATAAAGAAATAAGCTTTAAAAAAATACCCCTGGGGTAGCTTGGGTGATTCAGTTGGTTAAGCATATGACTTCAGCTCAGGTCATGATCTCATGGTTTGTGGGTTCAATCCCCATGTTGGGCTCTGCACTAATGGGCTCTCCAGCTCAGAGCCTGGAGCCTGCTTCTGTATGTCTCCCTCTCTCTCTTCCCCTTCCCCACTCATGCTCTGTCTTCTCTGTGCCTCTCCAAAATAAATTAAAAACTTTAAGAAAATAGAAAAAATAATTTTTAAAATGCCCATGTTCTGTAACCACCTGGAAGAAATTCCAATCCGATCCTTCACAAATTCCAAGTATATCCTGGTAAGAACAACTATATGGTATGAAAGCTACATATAAGGGCCCTTGAGTAAATTATCCAAATATATCTTCTTCTATTTAATTATTTCATGCACCATACTGAACTTCTAGGTTTTTATATTAAGTTTTTAATACAACTGATCTAACCATATGTTTATTGGAATATGTGAGAAATTTGGGAACCAGTGATTTTTGTACCTTCATCATCATCCTATTCATTAAGATAATGGCTTAGAACACTTTGTTTCATCACTAGACTCTTGAAATACTATCAGAAAAAGGTTGTAGGGCTCTGTGCAGCATTCAGAAAATGTGGTAAGATGCCAATTCTATATACTATCAATAGTTTTCCAAGATTATACATGGCATTAGAAACCTGCCACAAATCAGAATTTATAGGGTAGCTTTCTAGAAATGAGCTTTATCTCCAATACTATTATGCCCTACAATACACCAAACAACTTTAGGGAAATGTCTGGGTGTATGACAGAAGATATCAAAACCCACCTGAAATTTTCAGAATGGATAAAACACCTCCAGCCCCAATTTCTGGGCCGATGACAAGTATCTGTTGCAACTGATACCTCTTTTTATAGACAGGGTATGGCCAAGTGATTAAGTGCCTGGTTTTGGGGCCAGAGAGACTGGAGTTAGAATCTTGGCCTGGGTACTTTCTAGATATTCAAAGAAAGGAGAGTTACTTAGTTTCTCCAAACGTGTTTTCCCAACTGAAAAGCCTACACAAGATAATGAGTATTAAATTATACTAAATACACATAGCACAGTATCTGGCATAAAGTAGTTGTCAAACATTAGCTGTGATAATGATGATGATTCTGTTACTGCTGCCAAATGTGGATATATGTATCATAGGTACTTTTCCTCAATCGAGTTTTTTTTTTTTTGTCCAAAAATAGTAATAATCAGATAGAAGAACTGAATCTCAGGCTACAATAAAGATTTAGTATTACTAAACAAAGCTGGCATCTGGAAAGATAATGATCAGATCTCCGACAGCCCTCTTTAAAATTCTTAACCAAGAAATTAACTTACGTATCACACTGGTTTTTCTCTTCCCTAATAACATATGCCACATTATAAAGAGGCCATGAAAAATGAACTACTGAAAAGAGATGAAACATCTTCAGCCAATGAGCGTTGAGTTACAAGAGTGGAGTTAACACTCTTGCTTGCCTCAAAGAGTTGTTGGTTTTTTTAAAAATGTTTATTTATTTCTGAGAGTGTGAGCAGGGGAGGGGCAGAGGGAGATGGGGACAGAGAGCCCCATGAGATCACAACCAGATCTAAAGTCGGATGCTTAACCAACCGACACCCAGGCACACTTTGACTCAAAGAGTTCTTAGACTAGAACTAGTCGAAGTATGAAACACAACAATCTGTTGATATCCAATATATGAAACATTTAATCAAAGGGACTCCAGGGTGAGTTTGTCAGTGATTTCTGAAGAGAGTATTTAGTTTATAAAAGCAAAAAGGAAAGATATTAAAGTCCAGTGATGACTTGTTATGGCATCTCAATAAATTGAAAAGTAAGAAATTAAAGACGACTATATATACAGCCACCTATTCTCAGGGCTGAAAACAAAAACTGCCACTATAGAGGTACTATATTTAGCATGTAATGCAGATAAGAAATCTCTGTGTAATGATGTGAACATAGTGCGTCGATTTGTAAGGGTGTAAATATCCACAATAGTAAACAAATAAAATCTCTATCGTTTATAAAAATTTAGAGGAAAAGAGACATTAGGAGTTCTTCGGGGACCCTTATATTGACACAATAACACACATTTACAAAGGCAAGGTGAACTGAGAAATTAAAACACATTTAGGTCACTTTCTTACTGGTATGGAAAATGAAATAAAGACTTTTCTTTTTATTAGTTAAAATAACTGAATAATTAGTCGACTCTCAACTTAATGTTAACTCGGTAGACGCCATCGGCACTGTCCCAAAACTCAAAAAGAGGATACAGGAAATTACTTACGCGTGGAAAATTTTTATTGGATTGGAGTATCAAAGGCTATTGTCTTTAAGAAATCCTGAAACTCTATAGGTTTTAAGAAAGTCAGGATTAACTTCTTTTAAAACCACAAACCCAATCCAGAGTAAAAATCAACAAACAAGTACAACATTTCTAAAGAGGGAATAAATTATCTATTGTCTTCTATCATTTCTTAGGCAACTAATTCCCACTGAAACGTTGAATGCAAAGATAACTAGATATTTACAATGCACTTTGTAGATCTTTACCAAAGCATAAAAAGCTACGATGAACCTAAGGTATGTTCACAAGATACTACATGATTTTGAAATGATGCTTTAATATTCTCATTCCTAGGATCACTCATGACCCAGTGCTGCCCAGAAGTTTTCAAGACTGGATCGACGATAGATTAGAGCTACTCACATGGTCCCAATTCAAAGTGCACCCTTTCAAAACTGTGTAATATAAGTTCCGGAAGCCCCTAGGCAGGCTGCAGTTGAAGCACTTTATCGAGTGCATTACAGGCAATCACATGTGAAGTCACAGCATCTGGGCACGTGGCTTCATGCTTCTGACACTACTATAGGCACTGAAATACATCTCCAGAGATTTGTCACGAATATCCCTGGAAGTCAAGAACTAAAGACAGTGTCAAGAAATCCTTTAGAGAAAAAATATGGCCAAAGAGAAGGGGAAGCTCTGGTTGGTTCTCTTTTATTCTTGGTGGGCAGAAAATAACTTGCTCAGAACACTGAGGATCCCTTCAAGTAATTCTGGAGCTCTGAGGAATGTGAACGATACACGTGACTGACACTATGATTTCAATATTTGCAGAAGTACCTCTCAATTAAAGAGTGTGGTTTTTATTTTGCTGCTTCCATATTTTCAATCCAGATAAAAACAAGATGCTGGGCCATTTATAGCTAAGACAAAATCACTCTGACTTAATTTTTTAAGCCCATCTAGTAAGCACGTCTAGGAGGTAGCAGGGGTAATTAAGTGGTGCTGGTGAGGAAATTAAAAAGGAAATTGAAATGAACAGCTTTGAGAAAGCCTTTTTTATGCGCACAAAAGTATCTTTTAAAAACCCACAATATGAAATATTCACTAACTCTCCAATTTTTTTGATCCCGTTGAATATGTTACTAAAGGAACTGGTAGATTTTCTTTGGGTGGCAGAATTCTTATGATCCCCAAAGCCAATGGACGTTTGATGCAAAGAGCAAATAAATACTAAAATACAAGCAAGCATTATTTATTCAGATATGAGATTGGTGATTCTGGAATATGAGTTTTGGCAAGTCTTAGAAGAAAAGGAGTCTCATTATTTTATGCTTCAGCATCTCTTGTACTCCTTGCCATTTCTCAGTACAAGGAGAAGAGGACAGAGCCCTTAGAATGGGCCGATTTAATTTCTGACCTCTCCCCTTTCTACCCAAAGGGTGACCCTGTAGATCTGACCAGCATACGTAGAAGAAAAAAAAAAAAGACGGGAAAAAATTACATTTTCAAAACATAAATCACTGATTTAAAATCTTTAACATGTGGCATACGAGAGCTCAGATTCCCGTTTGAGTTGAGGAAATAAAAATAAAATGTTGTAATAAAGAACTAATAGAAGGGTGGCAGCCTTTTGATTAGAGACGACATGGGGGGTTTAATGACTTTCTCAGGACAGTCAGTTCCCTTCATTAAATTTTACACCATTTACGAACTGGGTGCCTTTTTATGCAAAACACACTTTGCAGGTGAAGAACACGGAAAATATTCAATGGTCTTGTCTTAGTTCTTTTGCTCCCTTTAGCGACGGCGATTGGCAAGTGACTGAAACCCTCCCAGGGAAAGCCACCTCTCCAGAAAATGGGGACAGAACGGAGAAATTCTGGGAGAATCAAATGAAAGATTATGTAAAAACGTACCCACACACAGAAGTGTAACATTAAACGTGAGGTACCACTTTGCAGAGGTAATTTAGATTCTGAATGACGTTATTTAAAAATTAATAGAGAGAGCACGTTAGAGCTGGAAAAGGCCCAGGAGCCCCCTAACATCCTCATCACACAGAGATGTGAGGTACGTCCGTGAGAGCTCAACTAGATGATCATATTATCAACAACTAACATAGAAAGGATAGCTATCGCATGCCAGGCATACGTTATCACCTCATGTATCCCACCGAACTCCCTTATGAAGTAAGGATTGGGGCTCCGGGTGAGTTAAGACTGGAACCTTGCTTGGGCTTTCCCTCTCTGGGTTCTGAACC
Organism: Crocuta crocuta; assembly: GCF_008692635.1. Lineage (NCBI taxonomy): Eukaryota > Metazoa > Chordata > Mammalia > Carnivora > Hyaenidae > Crocuta > Crocuta crocuta. Next base: position 1,262,317 of record NW_027529436.1, read on the forward strand.
TGCAACCTTGGGACCTCACAAAGCGGTCCGTACTGTGCTTTCAAGGAGCTCACTGGAAGAGCCACGCTCAGCTTCTGGGAGGCTGAGCTCACCCCATTCTGGCCATCAGGTAGGTGGTAAAAATTTGAAAGTACAAAAAAAAAAAAAAAAGAGAGAGAGAGAGAGAATGAGACAGCATGGGACTTAGCAGCAAGGCTTGGTACCCAAGAATCTGAGAATTTGGGCCTCATGCTTCTCCTAGATTTTTATCCCCTTTTCCTGAGGCTCCTTTGCTTATAAACCCTGTCTCTGTTTGTATGTTTGTGCGAAAGGCCAAGGACCAGGGGAAAATAGGGAAGCCAAGTATCTTAAGCAATTATTCTCAGATTTAGAAATCATATTGTACTGTATCCTGGGATGAGATTTTACAGAAAGTGATGCAGGCTTAATTCTCACAGTGTTTCTATGGACGTATGACAATCCTCATTTTATAAATGAGGAGATTAGGCTTAGAGAAATTAAGTGACTCAGCCAAGGTCACACCATGTGTGGGAAGCACGATTCAGACCAAGGTCTAATCTCATGCTCTAAGGAACTAGGTGACAAACTTCTGAATTCTGAGTTATAATTTCTCCATAAAACCTAGGGGCACTTCCATTAAACTTGGAGGCACTGCCAGGATCTCCAATGATAACCTTGTACCCGCTTTCCTGCACCTTGGACGACTCAATTCTAATGAAACATCACAGATTTGGTGACTGACACCTTGACAAATTCAACAAGTTTTGGTGCTGACATTCCCAACAAGGGGATGAACCCGAAGTCAGTGCTAACAACATCTACGAAGTTGCTATGTATCATTAGTTATTGCCCAGTCAAATTGCAACCAATGTATTTATCACAAACAATGTACACAGCACTTTGCCAGTAGGAGGGCGATACCAAAACTGATCTACGGAGCGAGCAGTAGGTAAGTGACCCCCCATAATGTAATCGAGGCTGATTTCTCAACCCTTGTTTCCCTCACCTCACTGTGAACGTACCATAAAAACTCAGCAAATGTTATCAGATAGCCCGACGTGAAAGAGGCCAGTAAGTTTAAGCAAGTAAAATGCTCATGCAGATGAAAAAGTTAAGACATCACAGTCGCCGGAGTGATGCTGTATGGGGCAAGAAGATGTTCGGGAACTTGGGGCTTTCACTCTTCACCTACAAAGCAGCGGGTTTCAAGGGGTCCCTGACAACATTCCACAGGAGGCTTCCCTGATATTTCTGTCTTAAATGTCCAACATATGGAGCAATACGGCAATGTGTAAGAATACCCAAAGTCTGACACATTACTTTCCAGTGTATTTTTATTTCAGCCAGGGTTCAATTTTTTCCCCCTTTTTTGCCAGCTGAAAGCAACCCATGCTGTATACTGGCAGAAAAATAAGCAACTAGAATCCCATTTAGAGTAAGAAACATGGAGAAAACGCCATTAAGCGGCTGATAACTGTGCTGGGACACATAGCTCGGAGTGCAGAGAAGCATCAGGACCTGGGTGGATAAAGAACAGTAAACCAATTTCTACTCTCGGGTTTCTAAGTTGACTAATGATCATCAGCTCTCCAAATATGCCCATGTTTCGGTCTATGAAATAAAGAGGACACCCTTTAGAGACGCTGCAATATTCTGAGCTAATTGCTATAAAAAGTTCAGAATCTCAGAGACAAAAACAAAACAAAACAAAACAACCTCCTTTATGAATGAGCCAAAATCAGGCTTTTTCACACCATACTGCGAAAACAGTGTTTGTGGTACTCCTGGCTTCTTGATCATTTCAAAGATGGAGAGCCAAGGTGGCCTCGCCTAATTCTCTCTCCTGTGGCCCCCAGAGGGGGTGACATAATCACATAGGTAATCTTGCCACAATGCTCAAGAGTGGAATGTAGTAATGCAAAAGGTTTTTCCTTCATTTGATGACCAAAAAGGACTGAAATTCTGGATCTCTGGAATGCCCCTGCTCATGAAAGTCCCTCAGCATCCTCCAACGATAAGGAAGAGTTAGGGGAAAATCTATTGCTGTAGATGTTAACGCCTGCCTGGTGGCAACTAGTTCTAAGAGTCTGCTAAACTAGAAATCCTAGAAGAGCGAGATGCTGGCACGTAGGGAGTCTGCAGCTCTGATTCACAGAAATTTCCCAATGGACAGTATATTCAGTCCACAGCTCACCATCTGAAGCAAGGAGGGCCCAAGCCATCCACTCCCAAATGAGGAAAGATGGTTTTCTCTCCTCCTCTCCTCCCCCCTCCATGAATTTAGCATCCAGCCTCCATCTCAGTGGCCACTTTAAAAAAGAAAAAAAGAAGTTTACTCTTGAGGAAGGAAGGTATGCCATATGCTAATTACGTATTAATACAATTCATAACAGGATTCTGTTGAGATCCCCATTTATAAACTTTTGAGGGTGTAACCAAAAGCGCCTGCCTTGAATCACTCAAAAGATATTTACTGGCACATTGTTTGATTAATACAATGCAGGGTGACTACAAAGACAGCTGGTTTAACAGAACATTCTGTGCAGGGAGAGCTGAACCCCATGATACTTCTGACCATCGAGGAAATTGCCTGTTACATGACTGGAAATTGGTCCTGAGCCCATGTTGATCTACCTCTTAAATACAAGATCTAGGAAGACTCCCTAGGATATTAAACCCTATCTGAAAGTAGTTCAATGAAAGAAACAGTTGAGGACTGTTTTCCACAGTGTGTTCCAAGTAAGATTGGTCTCCGGAGATGGTGCACAGAAGGGTTTTGGTGGGTAAGTGAGTCTGGGCAGCTCTGTGTTCTACCCCTTGTGGACTTAAAATGCACATTAGCAAATCAGAGAATCTGAAAATTCCTATACTAGAGGAAACCCTGCTCTACTCCAGCTTTCAATCTATTTAACCGCAAAGTCCTTTTTTTTTTTTTTAGTGTCTATTTAAATATCATTGGAATTGTTTCTCCAAGTATTGAAGAAGATATACTTAGTCGATCCTGTTGTTAATAATTATGGCAACGCTATAAAAATGTACAAAAATATGTCCCTGTATATATTTCCAGAACGATGTTACATATAGGAAACCATGTGAATCACAAGAATTTAAGTGCTTAAATTACTTTAGAGAGAATGTCAAAGCTTTCTTTTTTTTTAAAGCTATTTGAAATTTGATTCTTCATTCAAAGAATATCCACTCTTTCAAAAAGACAGTATTTCAGGCAAGTATATGGGTCTGCTATTTTGACTGTGGAAGACATAGTGGAGAATTTGTCATTGGCATTCAAAAGGAAGGCGATTATGTCACTACCGCCATTCAAAAATCTTCAGTAGGTCCCTATTACCTACCAGATCAAGCACAAACTCCCCAGCAGGCTATTCAATGTCCTTCACAATATGGACCCCATTCTCCTTTCAAATAATAATAATAATAATAAATATATTAAAATAATAATATAATAAAATTATTATTATTATTATTGAAGGCCTCCTACATTATTACGTCACAACGNAGAGGGTGCTGAAAGGGAAGATGCCTAAGACATGGAAACTGTCCTCAGCAATCTTACAGTCAAATAAGATAAAAAATAAGTCACGCAACCAATTACTACTGCACAGACAAAACCTGACTGTAAGAAGAGAGACTCAGAAAAATGTGCAACTTCAGAAGAAAGAAATTACTTCCAATTAGATGAATCTGGGGCGGGTAGAGGGCTGAGGGCAAGTAACTGTTGTTCCAGCTTTATACCCAGAACTTCTACTTCCTAGATATGAACGCGGGATTTCAGTTTTTAGTTCTTCATCACGATGGCAATAGTATGGGGTCAGATCTCAGCATTTACTTAATTATGTAATTATTTAATCCCGGAAGGGAAAAAAGCTACTTTAGAAGCAACCTCTAACTAAGAAATATTTATGTTTTCTTTACTACAAACCCAGATTCGTAGTAAAGATTACCGTCATTTTATATAAATCATATCATTTGATCTCTACCCCACAGAAATCTGTTAGATATTATCTATTATTCCCATTTCACAGAGAACAAAATGGAAGGCTAGAGACTCACCCATGACTGGTGACAGAGCTGAGGATTTAAAGGCAGGCAGGCCATGCCAAAGGCCACATCTTTAACCACGGTGCCATCCTGCCTGCAAGTACCTTGTGCACACCCCCCACCCCCAAAGAATCATTATTCACCCAACATGCATCACACATTTCTACATCAACAACTTTACATGTGCAAATGCAATATTCTTCCTCCTTTTCTCCACTGGCTGATAGAGGTCCCTACTTTGAAACTCACACCAGGGAAAAAGAAAACTATCTAGATTACAGTGCCTCCACCATAGTCCTGCATGTTATTTTGGACTCGGTCCTGCACGCCATCTCTCCATCCATCTTCTCCCCTCCATCTCTACTGCCATCGTTTTACTTCTGCTCAGTCTCGCCTGTCTTCTGGACCAGGAACCCTTATTCCATATGTAGTCTTGTTTCCCTCAGAGGTATTCTCTTCATTCTAAAAGAGCTGTTTTGAAAACATAAATCTCACCAACAACTCTTTTTTGCTTAAATCAATGGGTTCCCTACATCGCAGAGCAAGACTACCCTGGAGCATGGATTAAATATTCAGAGTCCCAGCGCCTCTCACAGAGATTCTAAATTCTGTGCATCTGCGGTGTGCCTGGGAATCTGTATTTGCAGGCCCCCTAGGACAGTTTGGTAAACAGAGCTCCACAGGATTAAGTATAAGCTACTTAGCGTGGTCAACAAAGATCTTCACTCACGGCCCCTCCTGGCCTCTCCAGCCACCTCGTCCCCACGCATTCTCTCACACAAACAGCAATGCCAGTCTGGCTGTTGCTCCCAACATACAGCGTTGCCTCACACTTCTGGGATTTTGCACTGGCTGCTCCATCTGTTCCCCAAAACCTCCTCACCTTGTTCACCTGAAACACCCACTGAAGGCCATCCAAACCTTTTAAAACCTCCCTCAATTCTGTGAAGCCTTCCACAGGGATTTCCAACAGATTTAATTACTCCCTCATCTGAAACACCTTAATGCCTTACAACTTACACGTTATATGCCAGAGTAGTGGCACGCATATAGATCTGTTTACATTTCTGAGTCACTAACAAGTATAAAGAGAAGAGGGACCGCATCTTACTTGCTTTGCATCGCAGCCTCTAGGACAGTGCTTAGCACGAATTATATGGTCAATAAACGCTGAAGGAAGGGAATCTTTTGGGGGTCCCACCATTAGTCAGTTACCATCAGAGACTTTTAAAAAGCCAATGCTCATTTAGTCCCAACAACTACCCTGTGAGTTAGTTATCACTCCCATTTTATAGGTGAAGAAATTAACATTGGCAAAGACTTCTGCTTAGAAGCAGCGGTGCGGAGATGAACATTCCAAGCTACCTGCTACACCATGCACTGTCTCCGGGCCGGGCAAGCCTTCCTCCATCCATGCCCCCCAACTCAGTATCTTCCTTGCATAAGAGTTATTTGTATACCTGACGTGGTGCCTCCTGCCTCCTGGGGGATGGTCCATTCTTGAAGGCAGGGATCCTTATAATGTTCATGTTTTTACTCCCACAGTGCTTCGCTCACTGAAGAGCTTTGGCTAGTGACTTTCAGCAGCGTACATTTATTTGGAAGAGGCCCTGAGAGAGGGAGAGCTTCCTGCCTCCAGGCAGGTGTGTGAACCTACATGTAGCCCCAGTGCACAACGCTCTGTCGTAGAAGGACATCGACGAGCGGGGGCTGACAGGCTTTCAACCGTCTATGACTTATCAACTTGTCTTCGTCATTCACATTTAGTACATAGAAATTTTGGAGGTTTTATTTTAGCGGATGGCATTTATTACAAATGTTAGTTGGAAGAAGAAATATGAAATTTTACACTCCTAGTCTACTTTTGTAAAATCTTCAAACTTAAAAAAAAAAAAAGGAATGTTTGGTTCTGAGGCAGCAGTAACATCTCTAACTGGTTGTTAGGGAGGGTTAGGGAATCAGCATTTTGGTGAAGCAAGTATTCTGGCTAAAAAACAATCGGCTATATCTTCTATAAATTATCAGTCTAAAAATCATTAAAACCCAGTAAAATGTACTTAACACTAAAATACTCCTGAAAATTATTTACACTTTTGGGAATGATTTGGCATCCGTTTCAGGAGAGGGTACATTCTCAGCCATTGTACTGATTATCATTTATTGTTCTGCTTCTGAAGTACAGAAATTCCAACAGAGTGCTTCTAGTTGATGAGATAATGGAAAAGTTGCTCTATGTTTACAAAACACACCTCATTCTTCGCTGAGGGAACAGTCCTCTGATATTAACACACCACCTTAGGTGTTCTACTCTGAAACTGTAACATTCTACCACCCTCGGAAAATAAATGCTAAAGGCTAGTTATTTTCTTGATGAACTGAGAAGAAAAGAAGCTTTCTTGGTAAACAAAAACAGAAAATAAAACTATTATCTCACTACATATGATGGCTAGCCTGTAAAATCAAGGAAATAAAAATACTCATGGTACACCCCAATTACAAACAAACAAAACTTGCAGCCTCTCTCTCTCTCTGTTTAAAGATAAAATGCACAAGTGAAAAATAAGACCCATGAATGTAAACATTAGATTTCTGGAGCTTGAAGCAAGCATAGCATAATATGTAAAATTGTCAGTTCACTATGTTGTACACCTGCAACTAATGTAACGTTGTATGTCAACTGTACTTCAATAAAAAAAATAAAATAAAAGATCATCTAATTCAGTCCTATTTTACAAATGAGCCAAAGTCCAAAAACACAGAGACTCATCCAAGGCCACAGAGCTAATTAGTGTTAGCCTAGGACAGGGGGATGGCGGAATAAAGAAACTAATGACCACTGTCTCCAGCCAATGTTATATGCTTAACACATGGAATCCCACTTAATATAATCTCCAGGACGACCTTGAGGCTCAAGAATTTCTCCCCCCACTTTGCAGATGAAGAAATCGAATCTAGCAGATACTGAGTAAAACTGGAACTTGAGCCCATGTCTCTCTGCCTCCCAAGTCTGTGCCCTTTTTAGTATAATCCTGACCTTAGAGCACAGGCTACTTGACTCACAATCCAAGATTCTAGACAGAATATCAAGCAGATGAAGAAAAGCTCACTACAAGGTTGTGCTTGCATCATCCAAAATAATTATACTTGCTCAAAATCAAACTATGAAAAAACTGGACGACATATGTAGAAAATCAACAAAAGCATGTGAGGCCTAAAATTCAAGAATTACTTCCAGACTCTTTACCTGTGTGTGAAGACCAATGACTTCCCCCAAGGTCAATCTCATCCTAAACAAGGAGTACAAGCAAAATGGACCCTGAGTTAATCATGGGAAACTATTGACCACATTAAGCAATTTCCCTTATTAGGTTTGCCATCACATTACAAGATACATCTACACACTTTCTTTTGTAAAGATAAATAACATAATGAAAGGAAATCCCATCTCCAAATTCTGACTATATGTGCATAATTTAAGACAGCATTCAGAACAAATAAGACAAGTGCTATTTTAGGTACTATCTTAAAATACGACTTAGAATAAGAATCTAAAATTTAAGAGCCTACCCAAACCAAAAGAATTCTAAGTTGAGTTCAGGGTACATGGACTTACTTAAGGCAGTGTTCGTATACAACAAAGTTTTAGTAAAAGAAAACAATTTTTATAATCTCTTAAGGATGTAACAGGATTTGATCAAATATATCAATATATTCAAAATAGCTCATTTATGTTCAGGTGCACATCACAGACTCAATAAAATAAGATTTCGATTAATCTGTCCATCTTAAAGAAAAAAACAAAACAAAATCTGAGGATTTGTTTATTGATTCAAAAGTGGACTATCGCTAGACAGTCGAATACATGATAATCCCTACAGTGGAAAAGCAGAGAGAAAAACCAGGAACCAAATAATTATAACACAAAATGTGAAAGATGTTATCATAGAAGTGGAAAGTGTCACTGGGGTGCAGAGAAGGGAACACTAGCCTATATGTGGGCAAACCAGGAAGGCTGCATGGAGAAGGTGATATGAGAATGGGATTTTTGTCAGTAAGAATCCCCCAGGCAGAAGAGAGACAAGGACACACTTTCTCTACATTTCCCTCCCTTTCCCTCCATTATTTCCCTCTCTAAGATTTGGCTTTTCAGCCAGCTGAGGGATCTTAATGCCTTAGAGAAGAGCTACTAAAGTGGTTCAGTTTCATTTTAATGAGGAACTAGATTTCAGTGAAGTCTCCTAGTTGTTTTCTTGCTTGTCATTAGAAAGGGAGTGACTAGTTCAGAACTACTGAGGGATAAATTTGGTAGATGAAAATGGTTTATATTATTGTCTGCTGTGACATCAAAATATTTTTAAAGGCCAGATTAAAAACAAATGTCAACATAGGAAGATGAATTCTCCCACTGATCCTGCCTCCCCCTTCTCCCTGCCCCTAAACAACAGTAAGACTTTCAAGAAACTCTCTGAAGGTAGAAATGAGGAAGAAAGAGGATGGGGGTGGGGGGCGGGGGAGGGGAGAATAACATGGCATCATTATAGACTATTCTTCTGAAGCAAAGGAAAGACAATGAAGGGAAAACTAGAACACGTGTAGTGCAACGTATAGCACCATAAGGCTGTGTTTGATGCTCTGGGGGGCTTCATCAAGTACTGTTCAGCCAAAAATCAATTGAAAATCAGCATGATAACAGAGCATGAGTTGCCCTATAATAGCCTTAAGACCCCCAAGGCTATACAAGTCCCTTTCACCTGCACAGATTCTAGGGGGACTTCGCTTCCCCTCCCCGAGTACTATGCCATGCCGGACTGTATTTCTCACCTAGGGTTTTACCCTCCCGCAGAGAGGGGCGTTGACAAGGACCAGTGCTGTTTTAAAGTGGCTTTGAAGAATTTTTCTCTTTCTGCCTTATTCTTTATTTTTTCTTGATATCTGCACTCAAATCCAACCTATAATATTAGTCGCAGGACTGTTTCCGCAATATTAAATGGTCAGGCATAATCTCTGAATAACCTCATAATAAGAGTGTTCTCTAACTACCTTAGCTCACAGACATTAAACTGGCCCTTAATACAATCAGAGTTCAGGCTTATGCAAATGTGGCGTGTAAGCAATTCACGGCATTGTTATAAATATACATATACAGTTCATTCCAAGATTTCATCTCAATATTTCTTCAATCACTTCCTCACAATGTCTGGTTTGTTCAATTTATATTTCTACTTGGCATTTGGTGCAAACCCCCAAAGATAAGATACATCTGTCCCTTAGTCACAGATCTTGGCATTTTTACCTTAACTCAATCGTGAAATGATTGGTTGAATATTAACCTTGCTTATTAGCAGGATTTCCTCATAATAAAGCATTTATTTCCAAACTTTTGAACGTGACATGAGATGTACCAACTCAGCAGTGACATATCAAAGCTTAAGGAGGACATATAAACACCCTGATCTGTGTGAGGGAAGGAAAAGCTAATTGGAAGTCAGCTTCCCTGTGATTATCAGCTTGTTTATGAGGAGGGAGGACTCCTCTGAATGGCCCTGTAAATTCATCCCCGATTATGGCGTTAAAACCAGAGTTCATTTCCACAAGCTCCCCCAAACCCCCCACCCAATCCGTTTTGTGTAGTTACAAAGGGTGGTGCACTGTTTTCAGAGAATGACAGTTTTTCATGCTTTGATTTTCTCCAGTTTCAAGAAAAATTAATCAGTTGCACAAGCCAGTTGTCAGATTTCACTTCCCTCATGGCAGAAAGCACACATAGTCATTGTCTGCTATAAGAATAAATTTTAGTAATTTTTTCCCCATGTCAATGTGAATATTAGACTGACCCAATTAATATGAAATGCTTCTTTGCTGCTGGAACAGACAGTGCTACAGAAAGAGCCATTTGCACAACCTGTTCATGATTATGGGCCATAAGGACACAAAGATGGCACACACATTTGCGGACCATCTGAATTCTTATACGGAAAGGGGAGGGGGCGGGGGGAGCGGCATGACGTTAGCGTGACTGTCGTGGGTCATGTTTTTTAATCCGTAGTATTGGACATGTAACACAGCAACAAGAGCTGATCATTTTGTTTAATCACCTTCTGGATCTTTGCCAGATGGTCTCTATTGAGAGCGCTGCAAACAGAGAGAGATGAACTGCATCTAACACGCCACCAGAGCTTTCCCGTAAATGTCTGAGAACTGATTCCAACAAGAATTTAGTCTCAGAGCAGAAAGGGATACATTTAAAAACTATGTGCATTAACTATACTTTTCCCCATAGAATCCTCACTTGGCATGAATAATTTACCCACTCTTATGCTAATGGGATCATGAAAGTATCCCTGTGTCTTTAGTGCAGCTATTCTCAGCTTTCAGTAATTACCCCACCCAGTGAAAATAACATGGCTTCTGCATTGAACGGCCGACTAGTACCTGACAATTAGAAAGATCATGGCTGACAGTGGAAGGGTCCAAAACTGGACAGAGAAATCCTTGTGGCCCAAGGAAGAGTGTAGACATAAAGTCTACAAAGCTGNAAACACTTTCCATTGTCAAGCTTTGCGTTCTCTGACTTATTATCAAGATTTTACTTAAATAAAAACATGTTTCTCTTTACATCACTCAGTGTAAAAGACATCCATGACAAGTTTTGAAGGAAAAAAATAACAAATATCCAAAAAGAAGAACTAGAGTTATCTTTAAAGCACATCTGCACTAAGTATTTATTTTATCAGGATTATTTAAAATCTAAATTATAGTGAAAAATTCTCTGCATTTGGCTTTTCAGAGGGAAAACGGATTGTCAAAAAAAAAAGAGAAGAAGAGGAAGAGGAAGAGGAAGAGGAAGAGGAAGAAGAAGAAGAAGAAGAAGAAGGAAAGAAAGAAGGAAAGAAAGAAAGAAAGAAAGAAAGAAAGAAAGAAAGAAAGAAAGAAAGAAAGAAAGAAAACTCATTTCGACCTCTGTCCACAAAACTCCATGTTAGGTAGTTCACTGTGTAAAAATTATCAGGCTAAAACATCTGGGAAAGAAAGCTATGAAACAGCAGGGAACGTGGCTGGTTTATTGTTTATCTTTTGTTTATGAGGCAGTATTCAAGTTTAATTACTACTCTAAATTAAACTCTAACTGGCATCAGGAGACATCCCTTTACATGACTAAGTTGAAAAAAAAATCTAGAAATCCCAACTCTGGGTTTTTCAAGTAAGTTGATACATATAGGAAGAAATTACTCAAAATTAACAGCAATTATAGAAAGCTTTTAAGCATTTATGGGCACTATTACATGCTCCTGGAGCATTTATTTATTAGAAGAGTTTAATTTTATTTCTAAAGGTTACTATTCTAAAAAGTCCTCAGAAAATCAACAGAAATTATCTGGATGTTTGTTGATGGTTAGAAGGATGGTAGTCTTTTGACTTTATTGGGGGGGGGATAGAGAATAAAAATGCAACATAAATATTCTATACACAACAGCTCTTTCTGTGGGGATGTTCAATTATCAATTATATTCTCAGGGAATTTTTTGATACAATTAGGAAGACAGGAAAGTAAAGAACTGTCATTTATGTAGCATAACAGTGAGTGACCAGTTTTGGATGAACTTAGCTCTAGGAAAAATAAAAGTTAAAAGCAACTAGCAAAAGATTATGCCAGATGGCATCTGTCATATTGTATTTAGGGTTATTTTAAAGAAATTGCCGCCACTATGAAAACATTCCATTGATGGAGTTTTCCTAGACTGAATAAGAAATCCCAGTAGAACATATTCAGGATCCACCGTAGGTTGGTTTGAGGTTTTCCTCCCTCCTTTAAATGTATAACTGGAATATTTTGGTGGGGGAGAAATCTATTTTATAACTGTAGTATGTATTACAAACTCAGAGGTACAGTTAATACTATTTTAGATGCTTGCCTACCTATAAACACCTTCAATATAAAGGGGGTATTTTTAGATTTCAACACCATGATTGGTAAAGAACTGCATAATAAATAAATAAATATCTAGCTGTAAAATAATAGTCCTATTGCCTGGATCAGAGTTGAAGACATCAACGGAAGGATTTGACAGGTGGCAGAATTGAGGCTTGCAAAGCCCTGTGTCCTGAAAGATTAAAGACATATAGATGCTAGTATGCTAATGTATTTAGGTTAAACTGGGTCTGGCAACAGTATGGTTAACGTGCGTGTGGTGTGCAGTGTGAGCTCAGCAGTTACTGGGCCAACTGCCTCGGTATTTCTGGGAATCCTGCCTATTCACAGTGCAGGGATTGTTCAATTGCTGCAAAATGTACAAAATGAATTTTACAAAAATGAATTGTAAGGAAGGCCCCATTACAACGATTTTACAGCAAAGATGTCAACATCAATTTTTCTTTCATGCATAGCTAATGATTAAAACAGCATATTCCATTTGCCTAAGACAATTTATTTCATATTGGCACATCAAAATATTGAAATACAAAGTTATCTTTACTCTACCCTTTTTATTCATTGCTGCTGAACCCATACCATTGTTCAAACCAGGAAAAATAAAACAAACTTGGCACGAAATACTTAAAACAAAGGCTCATCAATATTCCCCAATTTGTCAACATCTCAATTACAGCACTGGAAAAAATGTAAATTTCATGTGCTCTAAACACTGAGGGGTCTATTCTCTTGCCAATTCACATGCGTAACTCCCATCAGCGTTAATGGGAGTTACACAAACCCATCAATAATAATAATACTTTGTACATATATTGTGCCTTTCATCTAAGGCTCTCAAAGTGCTCTACGAACAAGGGGGCTGCTTCCTAGTCTTTACTCCGGCAAAATACACAATGAAATACAAAGCAGCTTTTGACTCAGCAGGTACAGAATTAGGGACCCCAAGCCTTATTATCAAGCCCCATTTTACTGATGGGAAGCCAGACACAAAGAGGGCCAGTTACTTCCCCAGAGTCCCTAGTCTGTACCCTAATTCTATCCCTGAAAAACCAGATTTCTTTCTTCATTCTAATGTGACTAACAAGACAAACTCCCTCTCTTTGGCTGCTTTCAGCAAAAGAAATCAGAGTGAATGAAAATCTGGTTCATATTTATAGAGTTTACTGCGAGGCATGTGCTGTTTGAGAGATATAGTAAAGTCAGGTTTTCTATTTTACCAAGTTTGTTTCTTACAGTATTTTTAAAATTTGATTTTTTCCCCCATTTGATTTGTGGCACAAACACTGGAGAGTAAGATGACCTTTCACCTGTGTAACTGTAGCTCTTTCACTATCAAGTCATAAAATGAGGCATTTTTAGGTTCCAAAGTAAAGATGTGTATGAATCATTTTTGCAAAAATATTCACGAAAAATATAAAGCAACATAAACGCATGTATTGTTTTATAGCATATGGCTATTAAAGTTTAATTTAAAATGTGTATGAAAACATTGTATTTAGTACAATTCATCCCTATTTTTCCTGTTTATCATAATTTGTTTTGAAACTGAGTCGTTTTACAGTTTTCCATATGCCTGTTGTGCTAATAAATTCTGAATAAGCAAGAAAACTCTTTTCTAACCTACCAACTTGGTTTCCAATGAAACATGATAATATATATAATGCTAAGAACATAAATTTCCCTCCTAGCTTTTCCATTATACATCAACCCCAAGATTTAACCTAGGATAAGCATATGTGATTTCAGTCAATATCTCTGTTGACTTTGCCCTGAAGCAGATAATTAATCTTTCCCACAGAAAGCTACTATGGACAATTCGGCGGGCCAAATTTCACAATACCTTAAATACATGCTTAAAAGACTCCTATGGGCATGAGTCTGACAAAACACATCCAAGGCTGGCCTTTAATACGTAGTCTGCCGTTAACAAACAGTGTACCCTTAAATATGACTTTGGGAACCCCCGATGTGGTAAGCCAGGTAGGAAATTCTCCATGTCAAAGCGTTCCCTATTTTATAGGAATCATATCTTGTTTTGTCCCTCACGTGTTAATACAGTAAAATGACCGACTTCCTAGTTCTCGTACACATAAGCTACCATGTCCATTCTTTAATCCCACGGAGATATGATAAAAGGAACAAAATCCTACAGGGATCACATCCTTCAACATGGGATGAGTGGGTGCGGCTACCCACAGCATAGAGGTTTGTGTGTATCGCTTTTACCCAGTGTAGCAGTCTCAGAACCCTTCTCTGTTCCGACCAAAAACAACAACAAAACAAACTAACCAAACTGATAAAACTCCATGCCTTGCTTGCTGCCGCAACTCTTCCCAGCTCCAAACCCCAGGGTCTTCTTTCTCCCCTCCCCTTCTCTCTGGTCCTTTCCTGCTATCTCCCTTGGCATAACTCAACCAACCCAACAGAACCAGCCAGTTTTAAATTTCAGTTGGGACCTTCGTGACCTGTTAATGAATCTACAGAGAGGAGAAAAACTCACAGTGTTGAGTTATGCCTGGTGTTGCTAGCTGACTTGGAGTCAGAAATGCTTGAAGCGTTAACGTAATTGCAAGAATGTGAAAAATGAAGCACTGGGCTCCTGAGCAAAGTGAAAGGTCAAAGCGAGCCTCACACACAACAAGTCTTTGGAAGATAGCCTCATTAGACCATTAAGTCTGCTTCTCTTTCCCCCCTCTTTTGCACAATGTTTAGGGTGTTTTGTTTTTATTAATAGATACATTTCACCCTTTGTGTTATAGCAGTTTGGGGTGGTGGGGGAAGGTGGGAGCCATTCAAAGCTTTCCAGATTTAACCCTGCCGAGAAGTCCATCACCAGGACACGGAACCACAATTCAGCCATTGCACTGCAGATCCACTGAATTTACGTTCGTGCCCTCTCCAAAATGCCTTCCAGTTTGGTTTCCTTATGTGCAATCTAACTGGTCTAATAAAGACAGCATATAAGCCTTAACAAATAAAATTCGCAAGTTCTTCCACAATTTACAGTATCATAGTGTTCATTTCTGTATCCGTTTCAAATTTCTTAAACCTAGATTCTAACTCGGACCTACTCACAGTTAATGGCATTCTAGAAGAAACGATGTTTCTACACTCTTCTAGAATACTAGTCATCCAAAATCCGTGGCCAGAAACCTGGAGGAGTAGAGGCACTCACCCTACATCAACCACCCTGTTTTAAATGGCATATACGACTACAGCTCAAGCTGTTAAACTGCCCTCCACTTGGAAGGCTGTCTAATGCTTAAATATTGTGGCCATAAACACAGTCATAATAGAGATGAAATAGACCTAGGAGATCAGACACCATCTAACGTAAAATATTAAAAAGTAAAATCTATGCACTTTCCTGGCCCACATTCAATAACGCATCTTCCTTTAAATTATCATTTTAGCTACAGAAGAGACATCCCCACCAATGTATAATTGCTCTCTGTGCAACAGGTGAGTTTTCAATGGTAAAATTTATTCTGGATGACACTAGGCTTCTTTGTCATCTGCAGTTGACATCCCCCTTGCCCTCTGATTATTCTAATTTTTAGGATTTGTGACACAAGTCGCCATGTCAGGTGAATGGAAATTGGGACAAATAGTCGAAGAATTTCAAAATCCATCTTCCCAAGATAAAATTCCATATAAAAGCCACACCGTACTTCCAGAGCTCAGAAGCACAGGTTTGAGCATTTTATGTACTTTAGAGGCATCACTGCTGATTACAGAGAACTCCTAATGTTGATATTATAGACAAACTAACCTGCCTCTAGAATAATTCAGACTAGTACAGAATAGCAGCCAATAGAAGCCCTAGAAGCCTGGTCGTTCTATTTACTCCCACACAGAAGTTAAAGTGTAGATAACCAAATTTGCAAAAGAATTGGCAGAACTAATCAATTGTTATTGTAATGCCTACTTCAAGATTAGACAGCTCACTTTGATATTTTTTAAGGAACATAAGTTGAGAGGAAATACTAATGTAGCAGCTCTCTAACCTGCCACTCGCCTATTTACAGGGAGGTAGTACTGATATCACAAAATACTGACGCTAGTTTAGTTATGTCTACTTTGCACAAGGGAAATGCTTGACCTTTTACCTTGCTCACTGCTGTTGTCTCCACTCTGGGAAGCATGGCCCCCACTGGAGGGCCCCGGGGTGCCTGCTGAGTGGGTGGACGTTGCATCGTCGTGATCTCGCCAAGATGCAGGATTCTGATGTCAGGATGCCAAGAAATGTTCCCATAAATGAGGAGCCATAAATGAGGAGCCAATAGGAAAGGTGCAGAGAAAGACAAAAATGTGTACATATTAGTATTTGCGGACCTAGGCATATACAGACCCCACACTACAGTATGTTGTCCTTTCAGCGATAGGTACCAAAAAGAAGAAAAGATGCTCTAGGATCTTGATGAGGTGATGGTTACATCTGTGTATACATGTGTTTAAACTAATTGAAACAGACACATAAAAGGGGTGTCTTTTATTATCGCAAATTATACCTCAATAAAGTTAATTTTTAAAGTTGGGGGGAAAGCCCCTTAAAAGTCTAGAAGTCATTTTTACTCTTGCTGCCTTAATTGGGGCACACTCTTCCAAGAAAGAAGCCCAATACTCTTGGACACTAAATTCCAGCACATCGAAAAAAGTCATGACTCCCTTAAAAACAAAAACAAAAACAAAAACAAAAACACCCCACAGATCCAAGAATGTATGGGGCAGCTCTTTGCATCTTTCAGATGCATTGCCTTCAACCAACCTGAATGAACTCTGAAAATTATCAGCTGATTATGCAACCAATATATACCGTGATATTAACGAACAGAATGAAACAACTCTGAAGTGTCAGCTGAGTGATCAACTGGACGGGACTTTCATGTGAGTTTCACAGAAGCTTTAAACTCACAGAGCAGTGCTTTTTCCCTGGGAGCATGACTTGTTTCAAAGGACATGGAAGGCACACTGAGAAATTATAGCTCATGCTACTTTGCTGAGTGTATTCTTCTCCTGTTCCTCCTCCCCTTTCCTGATCATTCCCAATCCCCTGCTGTTGCTTAAAGGAAAACAGGAATTCTAATGTACAGGAAGGACTTTATCAGCACCACATGAAGGCAGGCAAGAGATGGAATTTCCTCTGGCAGAAACGGAGAGTAGGAACAGCACATGAAACAGACCAGCCTTAAGGCCAGAACTATACACTTGTCACCTGCATGTGATGACTTCAACTAAGCCCAAAGGTCTCCTGGCAAGCAAANTTAGGGGCAAAATAAAACAAAAACATCAATCTCTCAAAGTGCACGATTTCTTCCTACAAGAATTGGTAAATAAGGATTCAGACAGACCGACATGCCTATAGGCAACAAGCAAACATCTTGACCATCTGAAAGCAATCTTGCCATGTTGTCATTATATATAGTTTATCCAGAAAAAAAATCAGTCTATCACTTTCTTCTACAACAACTCTGTAATGTATATATAGAATACAAAATTATATCAAAATAAAATCAAGGAGACTTGGGGAGACAAAATAGGGACTGTTCTTATTTGGAACAACAACAAAAAACCTTTCCCCCCCCTCTACAGGTCTGCTACAAACTGAGTGCAAATTAATAGTTAGCATTTTGGAAAGATGACGAAATGACCCAAAGCTCTATAGATCAGTCATCTCTGTATCAAAACAATGCTACTGGCAATGCCATCAGGCAGGCAACTGATTCTAAGTGGAAACCCCAAGCAGAAATTTTGTGATTATAAATACAGCACAGGGTTAGATCTCTGAAGATATGTTTTAGTTTAGAAAGTAGACTAGGGAACAAATTTGAGTAGAATGAAATAAAAATCAAGGTTCTGTGCTGTCTGTATTAAGACAAAGTCATGCCTGTGATTTCTCGTTTTATCGGAGTTAGAAGCCACTCCAACAGTTTCAAGCTAAAGGCGAAGGGAATACAGGGGCTCTTCAAGCTTTGCAGCCTCTTCGAGTCAGCTGTTTGCCGGATGGTAATCAGATAAAGAGCTAGAAGAATTACATGGGGGGGGGGCGGGGGAGGAAACAATAGTGTGGCATTAGTTTAGTCCTACAACCACACTGGCGAGGGCCTTCTTTTAGAAAAGGAAATAACTGTATAACATTCACCTAGGCTAAACTTTTCAGTGTATACAGCAAGTGATGTTAATTTTATGCACTGCAGGCTTTTTATTAAGCAGGCTGCTCGGAAAGCTCTGCACCCCTCACGAAAATTATAATAATTAGCCACTAACATCTCAACTATGTTTTAAGGTAAATGTCATCCAACAACGATTATATCATCATTCAAATGAAGCCGGAGCGAGTCTTTCTGTCTGGGTACTGCAGTGGTTTGAACTAACTGCTCAAAAGCACTTGCAGCAAAACGAAAATACCGACTTGTCCTTCTCAGTCAAACCTGTACTGAGTTTTTAAAGACAGACCCCATTAAATGTAATTGTAAATTTACAATATAGTATACTTCTTCCAATGGTTTTCTGAGGACGAGGAGGTGTTTTCATAAGTAAAGGGGGTGAAAAAGAAGCCACATCAGCAAATATTACTTTAAAAGCAGCTGGTGTCTCCAAGAGCGCTGGACCTTTGGTTTTCAGCCCATTCCTGGAATCTGCTCGTGTTCACCATTTCACCCACCATGCCCCTTCTTTTCTTCTCTTTTTTCTCCTTCAGGTTTTCAAAAATGCTGTCCCCAACAAATGTCGTAAAGATGTTGGTTTCCATGGAGTGTCTCAGGTATTATGACCTTGTTTGGGAGACAGATCAAAACTAAGGAACACCCTGGCATTCATTTAACTTGAAAGTAGGAAAAACAGATGAATCTCTCTGGGGCTTTGGGGCCGAGGAGCCACCACAAAGTTGTTCACATTCAGCTACACCAGGGTGACTTGATGACCCAGGGGGCTTCTCTCAAGAGAAGAGACGGGGCATGGCGCATGAAATGGTGAACATGACAAATCCTGATAATCTGGTCAATAAAAAATTGCTGCCTTCCTGGTCATAAAAAACTACAACTTATGTGGACAAATAAAGTGTAATCCTTTACCCGTAACACTGTTTTTTTTCCCCTTAGACTGAAATATTTGTTTGTATCACAACTTCTTTCTTCTTCCTTTTTCCCCTCCCTAGATAGTTTCCAAGTTTACATCCTTCAAGAATAAACTGCCTGGCTTCCTGCCAAATTATATGCAGAAGTTTAGTGAATCTTGAAACCAACGTGGCATATGAAAGCATGTAAAACACATGATGTATGTGGAAAAGAGAGAGAAATGCTCTCTGAGTGCATGTGTGGGGTGAGCACGCAGGTATATGCATTCCACGATATATGTCCTGTTCTTCAGCCAAAGTATCCTGAAGACACCCGAGGGCAAGGACTGAACATGTTTCTATTCCCAGTGGCTTTAATAATTGGGAGTCAAATATGGTACTTTTCTTGCTCTGACGTAATTGCGTTAAAGAGCAGTGTTAGCAGGAGAAAAGCAGTGAATACTGAGTGGAGCACAATAGAAGGAGATGGAAAATAGATACAAGAAGCTAGGTCTCCAGGGGCAGTATTTTCTATTTGCTGGGCTACAGACTCACAGCTGATAATGCAAGTTGTAATTAATATAAAAGCATGAGACAAGATGGGGAGAGCTTGTAGTAGCAGGGCCACAGGAGATCACTCTGCTGCTCTCCTCTGTTTCTCATTTACACACAGCTTTCCCTAGAAAACACAATTCTGCCAGTGTTTTCTCCCTTGAAATTAAAAAAAAATGATTTAGCACCAACCTGAATTTTGCTAAATCTGGGAAAGAGCACAGAGAGGACAGGAGTCTCCCGGCATAGGAAGCAAAACATATGTATGCTTTTTTTGTTGAAGTTGCAGATATGTTAGAAATTGTAACATTTTACACCATTATGGCATTTCTGCGGGGACCTGCCCATAGGAAAATACTTAATAAGTCCTGGTGAATTGGTAGGATTGCCCCGTTTCAATGATTCCACAAAGCTCATGGTTCTTTCACTGCAAAAAGAATGGAATGAAACATATGAGAGCTTCTAAATAAATACAAAACTGAATGAGGAAGTAAAATGTATTAGGATTCAAGGGGGTGGGGGAGCCATACTATGCACAGGTGCTTTCTAAAATAATCTAGAACTCATCTTAGCCCCTAAATGGGGAGGTGAGTCAATGGATGTGGTACAGAGGAGAAAGCATTGCATTCGAATTAAGACACTAGGGTGCCACCTCTAACTGGTCATGTGGCCTTAAGCAAGTGATGCACTTCATTTCCCTTATCTCTTTAAAATTAAGAAGTTTGGCAAGATAATCCCTAACGTCACTCCTACTTCTTGCTTCTATTATTAAAAAAATACTTATAATAAGCACGTGCTTTTCTAGAACCTATACAACGACAACATGATATATACATAACACCAAGCCAAAAATTATACGTGAACTTGGACAATACAGTAAAGTGATTCAGAATATGTGCTTGTAGGTAGAAAGCAATAGCAAATATATATAAAGACATTTTAGCCAGCAAACGAAGCATGCAAAACTGATTTGGCTCGATATGTTTAAACAACAAAGGCAAGATATACTTGCATCAGTATACATAATGAATACGTTAATATTTCCTATGACTTTACGATATTTTTGTTCCTAACATTATGCAAAAATTATTTTTTAAAATCAGATGAAGACTCATGTCATGAGGTATTCACGCCTACAAAAGTTAAAATGTTAATTGTATAGTTTGAAAAAATGTTGGAATTTCAACTTCATTATTCTAAAGTTGACATAAGAACTCAGGAGAAGCATGTATGCTTTCAGAATGTGGACTCACTCTTTAAAAATGTAAATAGAGCTGGGGTCTTTCCCTCACCTCCTTGTTTCCACCCTCTATTGAGCTTTGGGAATTAATATGTCAGTAACTCTCAAAGTAGTGGCAAGTACTCTTTGCAAATTCCAAACACAAATCCCGAAATTAAAAAAAAAAAATGGATTTCCCCCATCAAATGGAGCAACTTTCAGAAAAGAGAGAAATATCTTATTTTGTTGATATACCATCATATTATAACATGTCTCCTGTAATTTTGAATTGCGTTGGAATATTCCATAAGGCATTCAGTCTGAAAAAAATACGAAATCAATTTTAAAATATCTAAATTTTACTGTGATAGTGAATGTCAGTGGTTGTCAAGTGCACCTTTGTTTGATTTCATCTCATCACAGTTACACTGAAAACATACTTCAAACTGCACAACCAAAGGGATTTAAATAACATAATTATTTTTGATGGAAATTGACATAGGAGCTATCAACCTTCACAAGCTATACAACAATAACAACAGAACACCATGACCCCAGCCATGTTGAGTTGGTGTACAGAACTCAGAGGGAGAACTTTCCAGAATGGGTCCCTGGAGACCTTGAATAACACACCGTAAGGTCTAATCCTATACTAGAACTTAAGAAACTCTCTGACAAAATAAATCATTCGTATCATTAATATTATTATCAAATCCCATTATTTCCCCTCTGATATCCTACAGACCAATCACTTAAACCTACCCCTTTCCTCACCGCCTAATCCCTGTTAGATTTCCAGGTACTAACAGCATTTACCTCTGGACACTTGCCCGCATTCTGTCAGGGACAAGGTTCTGGGGACTCTCCCCTCCAACTTAGTCCATTTTAAAAAACCGTATACACAGAAAAAATAATTTGACAGATTCAGAGATGCAAAAGAAAACAACAGCTTATCTTCAGTTAAGTTACAGCTTTCAACATAGAAATTAAAATTTTTTTCTTTTATGTATCATATTATCAGAGCCAGTCAATTTCAAGGCACCTGTCACTAACTGTTAACAACTACAGTTGTATTTTCTTCCCTATACTTAATTCCTCCCAACAAATAATAATAAATAAATAAAATGTAGCTCCACATGAACATTACGAATAATAATATGCACTTCAGGCAAATGGAACTTGGCTCAGAGAATGTATTTCAAACAGATATGTTTCCTTTACCTAATGCTGACCTAAAGATACATAGTATCTTTCAATGTAAATGTAAAGATAAATTTTATTAGCCTGCACTGGATCTAAAGACTTGATCTAAAATTATGTAAAGTAGAAAATGTGGCTATCACCTATTAGAAATACTACAGACTAGGAAAAGCATGAATAGTCCACAGCAATTTTCAAGGTGAAAGTTTTTTTTTTTTAAAGAATCGGTTTCTTGATACGTTTATTTTAAACAGAATCAATTTCAATGTCTGGGAAACTTTACATGAACTGCAGCTGGAATGTGGAGTTCTGCTCCTTTCACTATCTTATTTCGATCTTCCCATTATTCCAAAGAATGCTGTTAACAGTTGTTCCCTACCTATAACAAATACTCTTATGTTTAATAAGAAAATAAGATAAACTATATTATGATATAAAAATGATATAAAAAAATTCATTACGCATTTACTAAAAATAAAACAGGAGCCAATGTTGCACATTTGATTTTCTATTTAATTCTGAATTTCCTTTTATTGTTATGCCCATCGTGCCACTATCGATAATAAATGAACGAATTCAGTATCTTTAACGGATGTAACGTACAAAAGGTTAAGACATGATGGTTGTCTTTTTAGCAATGTTACATCAGATTATTTACATAAAATTACAGAATGTGAGATCAGCATGACAACACTGGATACACTCTGGAATCGTATATAAAACCCATTCCTAAAAGTCTGCCAAAGACACTTGCTTTCAAGGTATTTGTAGCAATTACTTTCACTCAGTTTTATTTTCATATTTTTTAATAAGAAAATAGAAGTCTATGTTGGCACCTAATATTTTGTTCCTGACACTTGTCTCTCTGCTTCCTACTACACAGAATTACACACTTAATCTTTCTTTTCTCTCTTTCACTCTCTCTCTCCTTGCCCAATCCTTCCTTAAACACACACACACACACACACACACACGCATGCACGCACACACACACAATACAGCTTGATACCACTTAATAAGTATAGAGGTGTATGTGTTTTGGGGTGTCAAACAGCTGTCACAAACTGTCACCTCCACAAGAGAAACCTTGGCACACAACAAATTAAACTACACTTCTTTTTTAGCTGTCATTATTCATAGCCAATAAGTTGAAATGCTCTCGGCATTTCATGTGCAAATAAAACCATGAGGAAGCGCAGTAGATCAGAATAGTGGGCCAACAGATAAAACAGAGAAAACAACACGCTGTCTCAGTCCTTCTGAAGTGGTTCATCATCACCCCTGCACCAGCGTGCACCAAATGAGATCCAGCCTGGGGCAATGTATTAAATATGCATATCAAAGCAAATGAAAAAATAAACCTGGAGATTCAAATTGGACACATTTACATACTGAAAATGCTCCCCTCATACCACTTTCCAGGTAGTAGTAGTTCTACGGTATTTTCCTGTTTTTTTTTTTTTTTTTTTTTTTTTTGCTGGTGGGGGGTTACGGGAGGGCGCCCTGGCGGGAGAGGCAGAAACTAAGAGAATTCACTTTGTAGGCAGATGCTTGCGAATGAATATAATCAATATACCTATGGTACAAAAAAATATCAAAAATGGTGAAAACTCTCCAAGGTTTTCTCTCACCTCCTGCATAAAATTCAAGTCTGTAGCAAACCTCGCCATTTCCCACTCGGTGTGCTGGTGGAACAAATGACTGCCTCCTTTCAAAACAAATAGCGGGGGGCTAAAGTAAAAATGTTATAGTTCAGATCTCTAGGAAATAAAAGGCTTTAAATTATGATGCCCAATGAGGTGGCAAGCCCTCGTGGGTTCAAAATAAATCAGTTGTCATCTTTATTTGATGGGGGGCCTGAAAGAGGAGCAACAAATGTTACAGTTGAGTCTTTTATCCAAAGATGACGATTGTTAAATTATTAAGGCACTATCCTCTTAGGTACCCCTGACTACTTGAGTGTAATTTAAATATTACAATGGTTTCATGAACTGGCACTGTCTCTCCGCCAACCCTCTGAACAGCCTCTTCTATGTAAACATCAGCACGCTCTAGCTCCATACATCCACTCGGAAACCAGTTGCCAAGAAGCCATTCTAGAAAATCAAGTAGTCGAGACCCCCAGAAATGTCACGAGAGAAACATTTTTGGCTGCAGATAACGGTGAACCTCTCATTCTACAACTCAGGTAACCGCATCCTTCTCATCCCCCCAACACTGCAGAGTGCATATGAATTGAGAAACAGGAAGCTATGAAAATAAACAAATAAATGACGACCACAACAAATACTTCTCAAGTACCGTCTCGCCTTGTGGACAACAACCACACATCACATTGCCACATATTAGCAAGTAAGCTTCCCATAGCTGCTTGCTGCACCCTTTGGATTTTAGTTAATACACTCAAATACAAAAAGAGCCCCCAGAGTTCCCCCATCGTGACGGGAAAAGCCAAGAGTAAAGACAGGCACCGGAACTTTTAATGCCATACTATTTATTCTGTCTCAGAACCAGACAACTAGGACTGAGGTTTTCTGTCCTGTCTTTTCTTTCTTTTCTTTTCTTTTCTTTTCTTTTCTTTTCTTTTCTTTTCTTNGACTGGAAATTTTAATGCCATAGTATTTATTCTGTCTCAGAACCAGACAACTAGGACTGAGGTTTTCTTTCCTGTCTTTTCTTTTCTTTTCTTTTTTCTTTTCCTCTTTCTTTCTTTCTTTCTTTCTTTCTTTCTTTCTTTCTTTCTTTCTTTCTTTCTAACTTTTGTTCTTAGCCTGGCTTTCCATACAGTACAAAGGCTAATAATTAAAATGTAAGCTTGTATATTTTCAAAACTTTTTTGGGGGGGCGGGAGGTGGGGAAAAGGTAAAGAATCTCACAGAAGGTTTATTCTCCAGGCCTCTCAACCCATTCCTCTTAAAACCCAGGAATGGGTCGGGAGTGGGGAGGGGGGGTGGATGGTGGTGGTAATGGTACATACTGCCTTTGAGCCTCAAAGCCTGTTTAACTCCACAACATGTTAAATTAATATTTCAGCCAGCCAGTTATTAGACTATAGCCTATATCACTTAGGTTGTAGGCTCAATGGAATATAATCTATAGACACCCTGTCCCCCACCCCAGGCTTGAGTTCCTATAAATAAACTGCTATTCACACCCACTCTTTAACCTCGCCACTCTTGCCTTTCCTACCAGCTGCAATCTTTCTTCTCTTTGCTTCTTTTTCAAATTTTCAGTCTCACTACATATGCTTTCCCCCCACCCCCTTTTTTTTTTAAAGCATCAGACTCCCTAGATTGGTTCCAAAATAGGATTAAAAACAGAGAATAGAAAGAAATCTCCCTTCCTGGACTGACATACATAGTCACTCCTTACTATACTCTGTCTTCATTCACCAACTGTTTAAGTGTTAAAATGCAACCACTAACCTATGGTTACTCAATCGCAATTCCCTTCAGCTTTCTGTAATACATTGTTAATAACTGTTTCATCAAAGTTACTGTCTTTTATTATAAAGATGCTTCGGGCACTTGGCAATAAGTCCATATACTGACAATAAGTTTCTACAGAGCAAAAGCTCGGAGAACTGTAATGTGTTCACTCCTTCTTTCCTTACTAATGCAATGCAAGATTGCCAATAATTCTCAGGACTGTCATCTCTGTGAGGGGCTTGGAAGTCCCTCTCCAGTTCTCTCTTGTCCTTCAGTGCTCTGTCCCCCACCCTGTCCAACTAGCTGACTTGCCTCTGGGTCCCTAGCGCACTGATTACACATTGTTGGGAAAGCAGAAAAGGCAGCAGTCACCATATCAAACAGACAATTTGCTAACACTCAAGTCACCAAATCCAGGAAACTTTACACATTAAGAGCACAAATCACTCTATCAACTCCCTGGTTTCTTTGGTTCTCAACATACATGAGGAAGGAGGACGGGAAAGGGCAAAGGAAGATGAAAGGTGTGGCAGAGTTAATGAGAAAGGGAGAAAAGATCCCCAAAGAGACCAAATCATTAAAAAACAAAACAAAACAAAACAAAACAAAACTGAAACACTAAGTTTGATCTTAGCTAAATGTTACAACAACTTTTTAAAAAATGCTATACCCAGTAGTCTCAAAAGAATGCCAGAGGGCTCTCAGACTTACATGGTCAGCGAGATTTGTAGAGGAGCCTGAAAGTTCTTCGTGGTCTGACTTGGAGCTGCCGTCCCTTTCATCAATGACAAGGTCGATGGGCATTTTTCCCTTCAAACAGCTAATGTACCGATGGCAGAAGTTATCACACAGTTCGTGGACCTAAAAGGAGGGTCATGGTGGAGGGTTCAGCTCATGTTGTTGTTGTTATTGTTTTGTTTCATTTTTAAAGGGAAAAAAATCAGGTTGCAGGGTTACATTTAGAAAGAGCAACAGTGCAATGCCTTCCAAACTAACTCTAATTAATGGGTGTAATACTTGAAGGCGAGGAAACAATAGAGCAATTGTTGCAACAGATATTATTCTCCGGAGACTTCCCTGAGCAACAAGTTACAATAAAGAGAGAAGAAACGGGACTAGAAGGGACTAGAAATAACTGGGTTCAGACTGGGAGTCCGGAGGTCGGGAGGGGGACCCAATTTGATGATAACATCAAAATGTTAGAGCGCTGGAACTGGGAACGGCATTGGCGTTTGCGATTCAATAAGCTCAGAGTTTTGCCTGCTTCCGGGGGAAAGGTGGCTAAGCTGGAGAGCAATGTAAAGGCAGCCCAGCGAGGATGATTTCCCCCTGCCTGGACCTAATGCGCGCTCTGGTCTGAGGGTGAGCTAAGCTAATAGAGACGCAAGCAGGCTGAACGTCCGGTAACACAAATGGTTTGTTGCATTTCAAAATAATCCTGAATGCCTAGGGAAAAAGGCAGGGCAGGGGCTGGGGGTGGGGGGGTGCACACCAGGGCTGTCCTAATTCACCCATCCTCTGAGCCCTTGGGTTGAGGGATTTGAAGGAAGGACAATGTAACAAGTTGCTCAAAACCTCCAGGTGCCCCATCCCTCAGACTGGAGGTTTGTTGAAGACATCGACTGAGAGAGGCAAGTGGCTGAATCAAAATGGGGAGTATCATTTCCTGCTTACCTTTTCTAACTCCAAAAGATGAAACCTTAGTACTTGTATTGCTTGTATCATCTGAAAGAAAAGTTTAGAGTGTGGAGTTAGGGCTCTGTAACTCAGGAGCCCTGAGTGGCGGGTGGTGAGGGAACTGAGCTGGGGAAAAGAAACAGGCAAGTGGCCAGGCAAAACCCACACATCAAGAAATCATCAGAAAAACCAAGTGATTACTGATCATCTCTGCCTCATTGGCCACGGGGTAGGAATCTGACTCAACCTGGGCCGAGGCATCTAATATCTTTGCCCCCTGTGTTCACTGAGCTATTTGTAAGGACTGCTTTCCTAGGGCCAGGCCTTCTTTCTCCGCCTGAATCTTTAACCGTCCCCTCTTTCGACCTCAGGCCAAATTAAAAAAAAAAAAAAATCCGCTTCGAAGAGAGAAAGCTTTTTACAGCACACCCTGCAAAACCCGTCCTTACTAAAGAAGGAAATACTCAAGATGAATGGTGAGGCAGGGCCTTTGAAAGCGGATTTAAGTACTTTTAATATTGAAATTGTGCAAATTAGCAAAAGAATCGCACCTAAAAGTNGCAGCTGCTGGGGGCTCGGCTGCCTACCCCGGCAAACAGAGGAAATAACTCACTTCTCACAGCCTCACTCCCCGGGCCGAGACCCGGGACCCATCCCCTGCTCACACTGAGGGCACCGTGTCCCCGCCTGCTGCTCGCTGGCCTCCGCTCTCCCCGACATCCACCCCACCCCTTACCTCCCATCTTCCTTTCCGGGGCTCTAAACTGTTCCCTTCCCCCCGTCGCTCTTGAGGCTCCAGAGAGGGTTCTGCTCCAACTCCCCGGAGCTCCAGGGGAAAGTGGGTGCTTCTAGGCAAGGGAGGGGGCCCAGGCTGCGGAAAGGGAAGCAACAGTGAGCCTTACCAAATTGTCCAGCTCTGGATTTGAGGAAAAAAGTGGCTTTTCTGCGCGAACCTGTAAGAAGCAGGGGAAGTCAACATGAAATCCCACCCCAAGTTGAAAGAAGGAAACCCCTGTCACAGACTAAACTGTATGAGTGGGTAAGGCGGAGAGTCAGTGCCCGAGAAGAGGAGAGAAGCTTTGGTAAAATTCATGAAACAAACTAGTGCCTTAAAATAGTAGGGTTGGTTGAAAAAGTACTGGGGCCTCCTACTCCCAGCCCCATTAAGGGGTACCCGGAAATGCTGAGCTGTAGCTGGAAACTCAGGGCCCTTCTCCCGGCCGAGTACTCCCTAATTCAGACGTCTAAGGGGCAGTAGCTCTCAGCCTCCCTCACCTTAGCGCCCCGGGCTGACCGCCCCACGAGGCGCCCGGCTTCCTTCCCTCCCAGGCACTCTCGGGTCCCTCACCACCCCTGTCCCCAATTCTTGTTCAAGTAGCTGCAGGCGGGGGAAAAGGCCAAGCCCCAGATTAGGAGCAGGTCAACTTTAATTCGAGGGTCGAGCCCCCGTATTCCTGGCTGGGGGGAAAAACAAACACCCATATTTATCTCCGCTTCCAGTTCGCCTCCAGGCTCAGGGATGGGGAGGAGGCGAAGAGCGCGGACTGGGCCAGAGGAACAGATCGGGTGTCCCTGCCTTTTCCTCCTCTTTCAAGTAAAGCTCTGAGGAAAGGGGAGGGGGGAGTGAGGGTCTGCAGGAGGGTGAGTGGGTCAAGAAGGCTGGACCTGCTTGGCGAAGACCGCGATGTCCTCGTTGAAGGAGTCGGAGGAGCAGACGTCTCCGCCGGCCACTCCGGGTTCCCGGGGAGTGCAGGTCGCCAGCTCGCACTTCTCAAAGACCAGAGCTAACAGAGGAAACAACGGGTGCCTAACGGGCAGCGCCACGCAGAGACACACACACGGAGACGGGGTGCAGAGGGGAAGGAGCAAGAACTGTAATCAACAAGTTTGGAGGGTTCGGATTCCTTCTTTCATAAAACAAGCACGCATCACACTTTACAACCCTTCCTTAGTCAGCCGAGCCTGGGCCAGAAACAGAAAGGAAAAACGGCCTGGCCCTTTCCCTCAGCTCAGGAGTCCCTCAGATGTGGTCGGAGAAGCCCCTGGTCACTGCAGCCCGCCAAGGAAGAAGAGCCCCAGTTGGAAATAATGAAACATGCAAGCAGATCAGGCGGTCTGAAGCCCGGAGCTGATCTAGACCCAATCCCCCATACTACAGAGGCCGCAGAACCATCCCCATACCCAGCCCTGACCTCTCAAGAAAGGAACACTACAGACAGTCTCTAAAAATTGCTTTAACTCTCCATACTAAGGGTTATTTCGAAGGAGGCCGAAGGCTTCACCTACATAGACACCCGAAGTGGTATTTCCTAAATCTAAATCGGAGTGCTCTTCCAACCTCTCCACCCCCTTGCCTTATAAACTTGTTTGCTGTACTTCTAGTAAAGCCCGGGGGTTGGGGGTGGGGGGGCAGCAAAATAATAGGAATGTTAAACACCGAAGAGCTTCCTTCCAAAGACCACATTTCTCCAGCAGGCAAAAATAAATAAATCGACTGTTAAAACTTGGAAGTGTGCGTGCGGGTCTGCCCTTTGTGTTCCTCCGGGCGCTTAGCTCCACTTCGGGATGCTTGCGGCCTCTGGCTTCAGACTCAGTGGCCGTTTACCAGCCGTCTCCTCCCCTCGGCAAACCGCCGCCTTCCCCACCTACTCGCCACTGGAAGAGCCCGAGAGGTACACTTTTGGACCGTGCACCACCATCCCTCTCCCCGAGTCCTCTCGGAATATAAAATACGTAATTTCCAGCCATCTCCCTCCCTCCTCCTAAGAG
Source organism: Crocuta crocuta (assembly GCF_008692635.1). Classification (NCBI taxonomy): domain Eukaryota; kingdom Metazoa; phylum Chordata; class Mammalia; order Carnivora; family Hyaenidae; genus Crocuta; species Crocuta crocuta. The sequence goes on from NW_027529436.1 coordinate 1,292,202, forward strand.
CAGCTCTGTGCAGGCGGCAGTCCCTTCCACCCCGCTGCACTTCAAGGTCTACCCCCTTTATTTACAGAGAATTAAGAAGTGGGTGATTAGGACTTCCTGGCCGACAGAAGCAGCCCTGATCCCAGCTCAAGCTGCATTTAGTGACTCCCAGACTCTCGGTAGGAAACAGAAGAGGGGGGAAAAAAAACAACAAAGTTGCTCCTCATCGGCAGGAAACTTTCTCCTTCTCAAGGCCTCTGTTAGGGGGGCCTGGAAGGACCAGCTCCGCGTCCTTTGGCCAGGAATCCCGTCCTTGGGGAGAAGGCCCTGGCAAGGTTCTCAGGACTCAGTCACTCTGGGCTGTGGGGTCCGGAGTGACGGGGCTGTGGGGGTGGAGGACGCTTTATCTTTCGGGGATTTACACTTAAGGCGAAGAAGAGCAGGCCCCCTTCTCTGTCCTTTCTGAAGGCAAGCGGTTCCCACCCCTCACCTCCACCAACCCCCCCCCGCAGAAATAACTCCCCACTTGGTCGACCATCCCCTGAACCCCCACAGAGACGAACACACACTCGCACTCACAACAGTACGCTGGGTCGGGAGTGGGGAGCGGGGGGTCGGTTTACCCATAGATCGCGTCCTTGTCCCGCTTCAGAGCGTCGTTGACAGCGGACCCCATGCTGGCCGGCATGACATTGGGGTGCGGGGCGTGCGCGCCGTAGTGCTGCGTGGCGTGGAGCGGCGGCCCGTGGTTCAGGTGGTGAACCGGGGGGATCGGCCGCGGCGCGTGAGGGTCTCCGTACATGGACGCGNCATCCCGCCGTAATGGGGCAGCTCATCGTACTGTCGGAACCCGGCGAGGGGGAGGGGGGCAGGAGGTGAGGGAGAGCCAAGGGGGGATAGAAAAAGGAGACGGGAGAAGAGAGCGGGGAGAGGGGTGGGAAAGGAATCGAGCAGGGGTGGAGGGAGGAAGGCGAAGGGCAGAGGGGGCAGGCAGGAGAGAGAGAGAGAAATAAAAACAAAGTCAGAAAGGAGAAAAAAAGTACNCCCTAACCCCCCTTCGCCTCCTCCCGAGGATCCAATAAATCAAAAGGCGAAATGAAACAAAATAAAGAGAAGAAAAACGCTAATAATCAGGAGGAGAACGCCGAGGACGAGGGAAGGCTGGGGCCAGTGCCTCCCCTGGGGCAGGGAGCGNACACACACCACTCACACGCACTCGCCGCCCGCCCGCTCGCACAGCGCTGGAACACGCGCGCCCAGACACGCACACACGCACGCACACACACTCGCACACACGCAGAGGCACGGGGGGGAAAGCCGATGAATAATTTTGCTGCTATTTTTTTAAATACTGGCCGCCATCATCAAGCAGCGAGCAGCGGCGGCGGCAGCAGCGTTGAAGGGAGAGGAGGCATCGGGACAGGCCCCTCTTAAGAGAGGATTTATATCTAGGTAAGTGTTGGAGATTTAAACCTACCCTTTGCGCCATCAGTCTGCGCTCCAATAAACTCCTGGATGTGTCGTATATTTAATATCCCAGTCCGGATAAGAAAGTGATCTAGGCTGAAGATTCCTTTTTTTTTTTTTTCCAAACCAAAAAGACTTCTCCCAATTCTCCAATATGTTATTTTTAAGGGGGAAAAAAAGCCCAGGCAAGACAACGAAGAGTTTTTTTTTTCTGTGATATTTCTTCTTTTTCTCTTTTTTCCTCTTCTTCCTCCTCCTCCTGATCTTCCTCCTCCTCCTCCACCTCCTCCTCCTCCCCCCTCCCCTCCTCCTTCTCTTCGGTCCTCCTTTCCCCCTCTTTCTCTTCTCTTCCCCTCAGTTGGAAAAAAAAAAAAAAGAAAGAAAAGAAAAAGAAGAAAAAGAAGAAAAAAAATTGTCAAGCCCCCGAACTGAAGGTTACGAGCGGCCCGTCAGCAGCCCACATGTAACCGAACTGTCGTGTTTCATGGCTTTTTGCCACTCCAGCTGTCAATCAAAGCCCGGAATGTCAAGGTAGTGAATGAATGATGGTTGATGATGATGAAGAGGAGGAATCTTTCAGACCCGTTTTTTTTCTTCCAGTAAAACTCCGCGAGGGGTTTCTGCTTCTTGAATTTTTTCCTCCCCCCTCCCCCCCTCTTTTAGCTCGGCCCCCGCGGTATCTATAATATGATCCTCTCTCTTTAAAGTATCGTTCAAAGAAAGCAGAGGGGAAAAATCAAGAAAAAAAAATTGAATAGTTTGCAAAAATTGGACTTCCTCCCCCCCTTTCCTGGTAGGTATTTTGTCTCTCCCTCTCTCTCTTTCTCGCTCGCTCGCTCGCACTCGCGCTCGCTCTCTCGCGCTCGCTCTCTCGCGCTCTCTTTCTCTCTCTGGGAGATGAGTGAGTGTCAGTAGGTGTTGGCAGGTTGGCTGCTGCCTGGCTTATAGAAGAGCCTCAGTTTGGCGGCGCGGGTCGGCGGCGGGAGTGC
>NW_027529436.1:1294799-1298542 GCF_008692635.1 Crocuta crocuta
GTGTGTGTGTGTGAGAGAGAGAGAGACAGAAAGCGGGCGCGCGCACGCGGGCGGGCGCGCGCGAGCGAGGAGAGAGGGAGAGAATGAAGAGGACAGGGAGAGCGCAGAGAGGAAAACTGAGGAAGCAACAGGGAAAGNACCACACTGGGCTCACGCCTCACGGGGTCGTGTTGGGGACGTTCGGAATGGCGATCTTGCTTTTGTTCCTTTTAATTCCGCGGGCCCCTATTTCTCTGCCCGCCGACGACTGCGGCCCTGAGGGCTTTCTGCTAACATCCAGGGGCAGCTGGCGGTGCAGACCGTACCACTACCGGCCTAAACGGGTTTTTTTGTTTGTTTGTTTTTGTTGTTGTTTTTAAGCGGTACTTTCTTCCCGGTGCATATCCAGCACCCGTGTTGTCTACAATTATTTTTTTCAGGACAAGAAGAGATCAACTTAACTCAGACAGTACTGTCTCCAAGCGGTGCGGACAAGGGCCACCCCGGAGAGTCTCTGGGGGCCGCGATGGAATTGGGAGGGAGGAAGTGGGGAGGAGTCGTTTGGGTGTTTGATGTTGTCTGCTGTCGCCAGGAGGGAGTGTGTGTGTGTGTGTGCGCGCGCGCGCGCCCGCGCCACTAGTGTGCGCCTCCGAAGTGGATCTCACTTAGAGCCGGGAAGCACGGGAGAGAGAGGGAGGGAGGAAGATAAGATGCCATTCGAGGAGATTGGCCGGTCCTCCCTGCCCAGCTTTGTTGTGGTCGCCCAGGGCGCGGAGGCCGGAGAGCGTACCGCCAGCTACGGGTTGTGTTAATTATACCGTGCAATGTCGCGGGATCGGGAAGACGGGCCGACTACGAGTGAACTTTTCCGAAAAGGAAAAGGAGGAGAGTTGGGGGTGGGGGGAGGAAGGTAACTATCCTACACTGTCAGTGTAGAAAGTTAGTTCTGGCGGGGGTCACGCCGAGTCCCCGGCTGGAGCTGCCGCCGGCCTCTCACCTCGCCGCAGAAGGGTCCGCGGCGGCGGCGCGTCAATCACTCGGAGCCTCGAGCTGGGGGCGGAGTTACGGTCACCCCGCTCGCTCTGCGCAGCTGCCCCCCCGCCCCCCTGCTCCCGCCGGCGGAGCCGGCCGGCCCTCCTCGCTCCGAGCGCACCCTCTCCCCAGCACCTCGCTCTTGCCCGGTTCACGGCCCCTGGCCCAGGGACTCGGAAACAGGCCGTTCCTCAACAGCCGACTCCCTCTCCAACTTTGAGTTCATTCTGGAGAGTAGAGAGTAGCGAATTCTCTGCGCGCAATTTTGACCCGACTTCCCCGGGGATGGGAAGCACAGGGAAAAATAAAGCAGTGAGAGCGAGCGAGCGGCGCGCGGATGGGCTTGAAGTTGGGGGCGGGGGTGTCTTTACATCTTCTCTGCTTCACTGTAAGCTTTCAGGCAACACTCGACTGAGCTTAGGTCGCAGCCTGCTGAGACTCCAAGCGAAGTCGGAGAAATTTGGCCCCGTTTTACTAGGGCTGGGGAATGAGCTCCGGAGGTCAATAAAGCCCTCCAAAAATGATGAATGATTGAGCACCTGTGATGATGATAGTGATTACCAGAGCAATTAAACAGTTTGATTAAATGAGCCATCATAACAATGATGTCTGCGGGAAATCGGCCCTCACATGTAAAGATAGTGCGGCGGGGCGGCAGAGGCGAGGGTAGTGCGACGCCGGGGAGCGAGGCTGTGGACTCCGAATTATTTGCCGGGGTGACCACAGCACGGCCGGCCGGGCACTCGGAGCTTCGGAGAAGACAGTCTAGACCAGATTTTCGGCCACTTTTACGCCGGGCTTCAAGCCTGTAATGATCTAACGGGTGTGAAATCTGCAAGCTGTGGGAAGGGTCCATTCCCCTCCATCTTCTCATTTCTTTTTCCCTAGAAGAACTCCAAGATTAAAAGCATCCTCCTTATTTGTTGCTGAGTTGCTCGTCGACATATAAGAAAAGGTGAGTAGAAAAGGAAAGAAGACACAAGAAAGGAAAAAAAAAAGTCTTGCAGAATTTTATTTCAAGCGGCAGTTACGCGAATTCAGTTTATCCGGGGCGGGAAGGCTGAGAGAAAAATAACAATCTGGTCTCCGCCTGCGGAGGGTTTTCTACCAGAGGACTTGAAATTGCTGTTTCCGAGTTCCTGGTGCAGCGCCGATGAGAAGTTCATAGTGATTTTCAGTTTTTATTCTTCCAGTTGTTCGTATTTTCAATATTGAGTACGTATTGTCGCCAATAGGGTTGTTGTTGTTTTAAATAGCCTGTATAGTAAGCGTCAATTACTTCTTTTAAAAAGAAACTCCGTTTCCTTGATAAATGCTCCTTTTGTAAAGATCAACTTCGAAACAAGCCTCTACATTGCTGAGTTTAAACACTGAAGGTTTCTACCTTATGCTGCTTTTATCACTTTTTTCATAGTGATACTGTGAAATGAGTTAGCATCCCCCACAACCTTTATTTTTAAAAACTTCACTAGTATTAAGAAATATATGAATTTCGTACGTGGCAGTGCATCCGAGTAAAGACCTTTCAGAGCGATTGATGATTTCTGTATTTTCAAACAGTTGGTAAGCTGTTGATTATTCCGTGATAATCTTGGGTTTTACAAAAGAAAAAAAGATGAAACTCGATTTTCTTGTGTTTTAATCCTTTGGGCAATGCAGAAGTCATTTTAACCTGAACTCCTTTCTTCCTTACTTTCTAATATTTTGTAACTTCTTTTGCATTGTATTGCATACATTAAAGCAAACTATAGGGATAATCTGGTTGATGTAGGAGGGAGAGAGAAATAGGACATTTTAAGATAGAGTTGGAGGGGGGAACCCCCCCCACCACAATCATCTTTAACTCCAAACAACTTCTGTTTAGAAGTGCGAGAGTGTTACAAATGAAGTCCTAATGGAGGAAAGTATGCATCATTTTAAAATTCACCAACTGCCTAAGGAGAGAACCCCGAATTTCATGCGACTTAAAGAGATTTCACTTACCTAGTTGCATTCATTTATGAAACTGTAAGTGTAAAATAGCATCGCAAGGCAATAGATTACACACAAGACCAAGTTGGAGGTGATTCAGGGTGTCCGTTCTTGGTCAATCTGATGGATTCAAAGACGATTACTTTTAATCACTTGCTGATGTTTTATTAACAGAGCTAAAAAGCATTTAAAAACTTCCTGATCTCCCCCTACCTCCTTCAATTTTGCTGGTCCAATAGAAGCGATTCCAAAGCAGTGGGGGTACACACACTTTCTGATTTCTAGCCTGATAATTGCGTTGCTGACGCTCCAGTCTCAGCCTCTGCACCCCCACCCAGGCTGAGAGGCTCATCTGTTCTTCCACATTTGGGGTGAAGGAAAAGTAGGTGGGGCAGGCCCAGGGGACAGGCGCGAGATGGGGGTCGCAGGAGGCGGCACACACCTCCGTCAACAGTCAGCTCCTTTTGCCCAGGCTGGAAATGGTTTTAACAGGCGGTAAAATTTCATCTTGCGGTGTCAAATTGGGGTCATTTTGGGGTTAGAGTTCTCAGTGTCCGAGAGGAGCTGTCCAGCTGCGTGGGGACTCATTAACTGCAAAAGATCTGTTTCAGTAAAAACAATTCAAAGACAATCAGAAGGCTAAAGACCCTCTACAAATCGCATTTTACAAGTGCCCCAGAACAAATATGGATGCTGAAACCTATTTCTTCAGAATCCCAAATCTGCTACTTAGCTCTGGAGTGGGGGTGGGGCACTGCATA
>NW_027529436.1:1298649-1303563 GCF_008692635.1 Crocuta crocuta
GGGTGAGTGGGGGGTGGGATGGGTCCTCTCAAATTTAAGAGTCTAGTCTGTTTTTAATCACTTCTTTCTTATTGAAGCATCCCTAAGACTTTTGAGAACTGCTTCTTTTCATTTTTCCTTTTCTTTTTTGTCTCAACATGGAATGCTATTATAGGTAACATTTAAGATTTAAAGAGAATAATTGAATCCCACTACAGTTACTCGATTTAAAGGGCACTAGCTTTATGGAGAGTATTTAATTTGAAATGAGCATTTATGAACCTAGACTCTATTTTAGGTGAATTTGCCCATCTTCCTTAAGAAGCCTGTGTGCCTGTTTCATCTTTTTTTTTTTTCTAGAAAGTTATAGGTCCTCAGCACAGATAACTCCAAATTCCTCAGAACTGTGAGGTCCGAAGTGTTAATCTGTGTATTAAAATCGCTGGGTTTAAATCCTTTTTGTCTCCTACAATAGTTAGAATAATTGACGGCTTGCTAGAGGAGCAAATAAATCCAACCTTAATCTTATTTGTAACTTTAGTTAATGTTTTGAATTGGAGTATTTTGGGTTAAGCAGATTTGTGTGTGTGTGTGTGTGTGTGTGTGTGTGTGTGTGTGTGTAGGTTCTGTTTGCTGGTGTGGAAGAAAGATACTATTACTTGGATTAAAAAATATTTCAGGTAAAAGGAAAGTGCAATTTTAAATGAAAAGCTAGATGTGTGAGATGCTAGAGTTTTTAGAGTAAAACAAAATCTATACTTCGAAGTATTATTTGCAAGAAGTTTTCTTTCCTTCATTACTGACCTGGGCAACTGAAGAGGATCACAGCATTTTATTCTTTCTCACTCTCCCTTTGGACTCTACCTCTGTCACTAGGTCTTCTCTCTCCATCTGTTTCACTGTTCTTTGGGTTCTGAATGCGACAGTGAATTTTTGTAGTCTAATTCTTTCTCCGAGCTCCCCAAAGTCTTTATAAATTGTTATTCAGGGAGTTTGATTGCAGCCCTGCAGAGGCAGCCTTGAGCCCAGCATCACTGGGACAAAGGCAGACTCTCTTCTGCTCCAGACCTGCTGGCTGACAGTTGGAATTTTTGATATATATTTTATTTGGCGGGTCCAATAATGTGTTTGCTTCTCCCTCCCCCATTCCCTTGCAGCCATCTATTACTTTAAAAATATCTCTTCTCTATAAACCTCAGCTCATCCTGTGAACTGTTCTTGACCTTCCCAGCCGCACACCAGCATCTCTGGAAGTTGGACTGGGAAGAATTACACTTCCTTCCTTACCTGTTAACTTTGCTCACTCTCTTCCTAGTTGGGATCAAGAGATAGAAGGGGAGCTTTTTCAGTTTGTTTTTGGGGTCCTTTCCTCACTTAGGCTTTCTACCGCATATTCCCCCACTGCCCGTTAATAACAAGAAGGTACCCCACGATTTATTCTCTTAACTAAGATACGGTAGAATCACTGGGTTTTCTTTCCTTTTACTCTGTCTTATGTCTTATTTCTCCCAGTTTTGGCTGCTTCACCGTCTCGTAGAAGTAAAGTATTTCAATAAATAGCCCTCTAGCGCTATCTGGCGGGGCTCCAAACACGACGTGCGCTCGCTCTCACAGTCGCTGGCTCCTTCCCGCGCTCTCTTCCTGCCTCCCTTCTTCTTTCCCTTTTTCTAGTTTCTTCGGTCTGCTATCTTGATCCTGTTCCTCTTCTTTCCTCCTGCTGCCCTCCTTGAGCCCCCAACCCTACTCCCAGCACAGATGGCTTGGAAAGACCTGGTCAGAGGCTGGTACCCTCAGAACCAGGTGATGCTCCGGCGAAGGAGCTCTTCTAGGTCTCCCACCTTCACCCAGTGTGGCTCACACGCCACCTTTGTCTTTGATTAGCATCTTAGTGTTGCTTAAAATGTTGCTTTCGCCCAAGCGTCTCAGCTGGCGGTGGTTTGGAGGGGATTAAAACTGCATTTGTGAAGTTTGGAGGAAAGAAATCAGACACTGGAACCCCGACTCAGTGGAGACCAGCTAAGTTTAGGTCAGGAGGCCTAGGCTCAGTGGAGTTTAAGAAAGGGTGGCGAAGGAACCTCGCGGGGAGGGGAGGAGGGGTGTAGCAGCTGGAGCCTGGCCTTCGGAGGAGAGCTGGGCACTCATTCTCCACCCCCATCCCCAACACTTTCTCCTGCCTTCCGGATCCCTCTATCATACAATACGCTGCTCGAGTCTATATCCTGGGCCTCTCCAAGATTTCGTTTTCAATATGAGCTAGCTTTTCCAGCCCCCACCCCATTACCACACCAAATTTAAAGAGGAGTGGGAAAGAAAAGTGGGATGGAGAGAGAGAGCTCACTGGTGAGCCCACCGGGCAGAGAGAAGAAAGCCAACACTTAGAAACTGCAGGAACTTAGGCTCGAGGATGCAGTACTCCCCAACATCCTTCCTTTCTCGAAGAGATTCGTCTTATTTCTTGTCTTGTTTTTTTTTTTTTTTTTTTTTTGTTATTTGTTTTTAAACAGTAGCCTGTAAGCCCTCAGCGGGGTGTGGAGAGCAATGAGAGGGGATGGGGGAGAAAAGAGAGATTCACTTTCAACTGGATGCTTTAGATACTCTCTTTACTCTCTTTAAAATTCTTATTCTCCACTCCCCAACCCCCACCCCCCGTCCCCAGCCCCGAGGGACACACCGCACACTCTGAGCCTTAGAAAAATGTTCAGTTCTCCCTTTGAGCAAATCTCCCGTGAAACTGAGGAAAAGATATGGGGCCTGGGGAAGACTTAGACTCACTCAACTTTCTCGCATTTTCTGAAATTCAGTTTTGACCTTGCAAAGTAAAAGTGAGAACCATATTCCACCCGGTGTCTACTTGAAATGAGGGAATCTCAGCCTGTAGGGTCTGGCCACCAGAGACCCTTCCTAATTCTGAAATTCTGCCACCTCCGCATAATCTCAAAAACTGGAATAGGAAGTGGGGGGGTGACACAATCATAGGTTTTGTTTCTCAAGAATTGCCTCCCCTCCAGCCCCCCAACACCAAAGGAAGAAAGCACAGTATGGGTGTAATTAATGGACGACTGTTATTAGGTCATCATTAGCTAAGGTGCAAATAATTGCAGCCCATTTTTACTTAAAATTGACCAGCCCCAGAGTGATAGATCGATTTGGAGTATAAAAATGATGTATCAAAACATCAATGTCGATTATTTGAAATATTGTAGTCGAATTTTTTTTTATTGCTTCATCGGTTAAGTGTCTGAAAGTGCAGTGTTCAAACATATATTTATGTTGTCAATACTGTCAGAACTGTCAGTTTTACTATACTGGATTTGTACTACATTTCGAATTTACTCATTTACATAAAATGCCCACCCTAGGATTCCCCCACCCCCATTCCATCTCTCTTTTTCCTCCCATCTCTGGAAAATCCGTGTCAGTTTCTTCAAAGGACTCAGTCACCTTCGCCTAAGCTAAAGTGTGCGCTGCCTCTTTTACTCAATTTTCCACATCGGATTACATGTCTTTTTCACCATTTCTAACTTTCAAAGGGAGCCTTCCTCCTTTCTTCCTTACTCTGCCTACTCCAGCCTTTTCTCCGAAATAGCATTTGGAAAGCTTCTGGTTTAAATATCCACATCTCGGCTCCAAAGAAACCAGTTAGGTAGAAAAATGGAAGCACCGGGGACTTCAGTGTACCTCCTTAGCACACTCGTATAAACCGGGCTGTTGCCGGGTAGACGTCCTCCCCCGTGTCAGAGCCCATCATCAAATTACCTGGAAGACTGAAGTCTTCCAGGGGAAACGAATTTGAAAATATAAATACGTTTTCTTTTACTTAGAAGCTGTGATAGGAGGAAAAGAAATAATACATACAAATGATCGGCACACTCTACCTTTAAAAGCTTTTGAACTTAATCAAAAGACACAAGTTGGAAGCAGAATTGACAGTTTTGATTCTACCCATTTTCACCTGGCACGTGAGATCAGAGGCAATCGTTTATTTTAGGAGGGGCGGGTGGATAGGAAAGTCGAATGGAAAGCTTGAATCCACCAAAGTCTCTATCCTAAAAATCACACAGCAATTAAGACACTTACTGAAACGCGAACGTTCCATCGCTCCACAATCAGTCTAAACTAACTGAAATTTGTAAATTCACATCCTGCCTAATTTTATGCTTTTTTTATGTTCTAGGATTCCCTCCAAGTGTGATAGGAAAGACAGGGCCACTTCTGGATGAGCTTTAAGGATGCGCTTTCATTTCCTTAGCACTGAAGCACTTTTTATAAACCTTGTATTGTACTTAAATAAATCTATCTGGACATTAAGAGAAGTGACTCACACAAAGATAGCTTGGCTTTGTGCTGTCAATCCTAGTATTAAAAAAAATCCAGAATCCACCTGAGAAGCTTTTCCATAGCCATTCTTTCCTCAAAACAAACAAACAGACAAAACGGGGGGAAAAAAAAGAAAAGCAAAAGAAAGTTTACTGTGTGCATCTGGGTGTCTGCAAGCGCGCATTTATAAACATCTCCCAGCCCCTGCTTGCGAGTTGCCTTCCTCCTGCCACACACTCTAAGGCAGAGGCATCGAGGGATCGCCCCCAGAGAGTTGTGTTTACTTAGGTTTTTTTAATCTCTCCGCCATGTATGACAAGTGTTACTTCAAGAAATTCATCAGCCTTCTACAGATACTTCCAGTTTTTGCTGTAATGATCTGCAGAAGAGAGCTGCCATCACTTTCTCACATCCCAAGGTGTTGCAGGAACTCAGAGAAAGGGGAAAGTGGCTGAAATGCTTAATTACAGTGGGGGAGGGAGGAGCTCACGCCGGCGGGGACGGAGGGAGGAGGGAAAGGAGGAAGGTCCTTTACCTAGCCTGTACCTGGAGACAGCTCTGAATCCTCTCAGTGAAAATTTGGGAAAGGTATTGTTGCCTTTTTTTTTTTTTTTTTAT
>NW_027529436.1:1303571-1332162 GCF_008692635.1 Crocuta crocuta
CCTGTGGGGAGAAGTGATACCCTTGTGTAACAATTAGCTCAGACAATAAAAATAATTGGAAAATCAGTTGGAATTTCTGAGTTTTTAATTACGTTTAATTTTGTGCTAAGCCGTAAAATTACGAATGCCCCTCAATTAAACACTCTCCTCTTGTAAAGCATTTAACAACAATTATTCCTTAATCAGCCTGCATGTGAGTCACAAATGATGCTTTTCCACATCAAAGGGACGTCCTTCCACGTTACCTTTTAGTCATAAGTAAGAGGATTAATTCCTATAATTAGAGGGATAAATATGTGCATAAATACATCTCTCACTCTCCTTACACACACACACACACACACACACACACACACACACACACACACTCTTTCACTCTGTGTGAGACGTGGCCGGCTCTGATAGGGTAAGGCTTTTTAATTGTCCGTCTTTGCCCGACATCCCTTTGCTGGCCGGCAAAAACGACGAGGAGACCCGAGAGCGGAGGACCGAGCTCCACAGAGGTGCACACACAGGTCAGGCCGGAGGTGCAAAGCGCGGGGGCCCCAAGATCCCCACCAATTCCAACACGACGCTCCCAAGACAATAACCCATTCCGCACCCGTGCCCCTGCCCAACGCGCCGAGTTCTTTTCCCGTCGGTCCAGTCGCCCAGAAGACCGGGGTCCCTGCCCTGAGCCGCGCACCGGGTTGATTCTTCAGGCTACAAATAAAAATTGAGCATGACCTTTTAAAACTCCTGTGTGAATATCTCATTTACCTAATGACTTTATGTCACCTAGGAAGAAGGTCAATTTCCTCTTAACCTTTCCCCCGCTGCTGCAGTAAGCATTCTTCCCTAATCAATGGTGGCTGGAATAATCAATTCCCATTTTATGATCGCTGACAAACTCAATCTCTGGGCAGGGTGTGAGCGCTCCGGCCGGGACAGAGGTCTCTCTGGGTACGCCCAGCTCCGCCCGTCGCCAAGGGAAGCCGCTCTCCCTTCCGCGGAGTTCAGAGACCTTGGCAAACTTCCCTCCCCCAACCGCCTGCGTGACTTCTGAGTTGTCACTAATCCGAACCTGATATTCACCAGAACTCCTTCGGTCACCGACAACGCTCCCCGCTGCTGCTGGCCCTCCCTCAGCCTGTTTTCATTTCAAAGTCCGCAGGCTGGGATTGCCCTGGCCCAAACGGGGTGTGTGCGTGTGTGTTTCATTTACATTTTAAAAATTGTTTTTTCATTACAATTTAAAAAAATTATTTTTGCCTTCGTCAGCGTGGATCTCTCTCAGCCCTTCACTTTGTCTTAGCCCCGGTAACTTTGCATAAACAAAGCAACAACAGAAGCTCAGAGTGGGTGGGTTCGTGTGGAAATGAAGTCAACTGGAAGAATGCTCCCTCTTTCTTACCTCCTTTTTTCTTTTCTTTTCTTTCCTCTCTCATTTTTCCTCCCTCTCCTCTTACCTTCTTCCTTCTACACCTCCTCCCCCCCAACACCCATTTATCCTAAGAGATACGTTTATTAGATGCCACTTTACCCCTACTCCAGTTTCCCCAGTCTGGGGAAACTACCAGGAAATTTACCAAATCAAAGTTAACTTAAAAGGGAATTTAGGGTAAGTTCACAGTTCTTTATCTTTGGAAGGCCTCCGTAGGAGCGGGTTCACCTCCCCATCTCTAATCAAGTAGAAGTTGACTTCTCCACACACAGGGTTTGTTTGAAAAGAGGGATCTCACAGCACTGGTTCAGCATGACTCACTGGAATCTCTTCCCCCTCATTCTGTCCTAACCTGATTTTCACTTACTAACCAGGTCCTGATGAGGCTGCCGCTGATTATCTAACAGCCCAAAAACCTGCATAGCTAGGGAGGGTTCAAGTGGCAGGAAAATCACTCTTCTTGGAAAACATGCCCACAACCAGGTTTTTTGGGGAGATTTCTTAGGACTAATCAGCTAGTTAAAACTGAGACCCAAACTGAACTTTTTCTCCTGAGAATCAAGATCATGGTGACTGCCTTTGAAGAGGTAACTAACTCATAACACCTTCTCTTAACTCACAGCACCTCATGATTTGTGGGCAGTCTGCTAAAATCGGCAAGTTTGTCAAGTAATCACAACAAAAATGTTAACTATTCTACTTTAAAAAAATGAAATAAGGGATAGAGCGCCTACTCTGGTGTAAAAAAAAAAAAAAAGAGAAAGACATTCAAGTTCAAGGTGAGGTGTATCTAGGCCGAAACACTGTTTACTCACAACAGCTTTCGCAAGCCTGATTAGTAGGAGGCAGCTGACCAATCTAGCGCTCCAGCCTGCGTGAAACTGAAGCTTCCACTCCTGCCTTGGGCTGAAGGTGCTAGAGTTCTGACTTCTGCGAGACAGTGAGAACAGCCCAGTTACAGGACTTGACCTGGGATGCGGCCAGGCCAAGTTCTCAGTAGTTCACTTCCCTTCTTGCTTCATACCAGGAAGTACAGTTGCACTGAGAGTTGAGTTATATTCTGGGTTTAAATGGGTGTTGAGGACTGGTCAAGCCCTGAGTCATACCTCATTAACAGTCTGGCTTTTAGAAGATTTGTTTCATATTCCCAACGACTGAATTACTGACTTTCTGGGATCAGAACCTGTTTGTAGGTCAGGAAATGCTTGTATAGGAAGTCTTGCCCATTACTAAGAGTCCTGGGTAGGATTTTTATTTCTATTTGACAAGGGAGTAGACAGATTGGGGGATGTGCCCCCTGACCTCAGATAATTACTACAGTCTAACCTCTTAAGTAAAAAAAAAAAATTAAGTTTATTTATTTATCTTGAGAGAGAGCAAGCAGGGGAGGGGGCTGACAGAGAGGGAGTGAAAAAGAATCCCAAGCAGGATCCTGCCAAGAGCCAGGATGCAGGGCTTGAACCCAGGAACTGACCTAAGCCAAAACCAAGAGTTGGATACTTAACTGACTGAACTACCCAGGCACTGCTCCTCTTAAGCAAATTTAATTTTCATGCAAGGAGTAATTAACAATCTCTGATTATTCACTATATGAGAGTTTCTCTTCTTTTTCTTTAAAATTTTTTTTAATGTTCATTTAAAAATTTTTTTAACGTTTTATTTATTTCTGAGAGAGGGAGAGACAAAGTGAGCAGGGGAGGGTCAGAGAGAGAGAGAGGGAGACACAGAATCTGAAACAGGCTCCAGGCTCTGAGCTAGCTGTCAGCACAGAGCCCGACAGGGGCTTGAACCCATGGACCATGACATGACCTGAGCCAAAGTCGGATGCCTAAGCAACTGAGTCACCCAGATGCCCCTTTTCTTTTTCTTTTTTTTAAAAATATTTTTATTTATTTCTAGNTTGAACCCATGGACCATGACATGACCTGAGCCAAAGTCAGATGCCTAAGCAACTGAGTCACCCAGATGCCCCTTTTCTTTTTCTTTTTTTTAAAAATATTTTTNCTTATCTTAAGGTTCCTCACAGGGATGCTGAAGAATATGCTTACTACTAGTTTTTGGTTCTGCTCACTTTTTCTATAGTCTACTGGAATACTTTGCATAGTCTTGGGTTTTGTTCTAATTCCAGGACAAGAAATAGGAAAATCCAATCATCAGTTTACTCCCAACTCCCCACTATACACCCAATTACTCTTTGGAAAAGGACAATCCTTTTTTTTTTTTTTTTAATGTTTATTAATTAATTTTCGAAAGAGAGGGAGAGAGAGAATTCCAAGCAGGCTCTGGGCTGTCGGCATAGAGCCTGATGCAGGGCTAGAACTCACAATATGTGAGATCGTGACCTGAGCAGAAATCAAAGGTTGGATGCTTAACCAACTGAGCCACCCAGGTGCCCCAAAAGGAAAATCCTTTAATTACACTTAATTTTGACAGTATGTCGGAACAAAGAAATTTTTTATGTATATAATGAAGAATGCCATTTTTTTAGTCTAACAACTTTATCCTTACCAGTGTCTCACTCGGTTCTAAATCAAAATCACATGTCAGGGGTGCCTGGGTGGCTCAGTCGGTTGGGCGTCCGACTTCGGCTCAGGTCATGACCTCACGGTTTGTGGGTTCGAGCCCTGCATCAGGCTCTGTGCTGGCAGTTAACTCAGAGCCTGGAGCCCATTTCAGAGTCTGTGTGTCTCTCTCTCTCTGACCCTCCCCTGCTCACGCTGTCTTTTTCAGAAATAAATAAAACATTAAAAAAAATTAAAACAACAAAAAACCAAAATCACACGTCAGAATATAAATGATAAGTATAAGAACAGGAAGAAGGACCATTAGCTTTCCAAAGATGACTGAGGTCTCCGCAGTGCTCCAATCCTAAGTGGAAAGACATCTCTTTCAATCATCTCTAAGGGAGATGGTTGCATTAGATCATTTCTGTGGCTGTTTCCAACCCTGGAGGTATATAAAGGGGGCTCCCAGCCAGAGTAGTAGTAAGGAGCCCAAGCTCCAGAGTCTGACAGGAAGTGGTTGAATCCTGTTTTTGTCCTATGTCAATGGTGTAACTTTACATAAGTCATTAACCTCTTTGACCCTCAGTAATCTCATGTATAAATCAGAATAACTATACTGACTATTACTGGATATCTTTTGTTGATCCCTCCAGATCCATTCTTCACGTTCTCCATCCTATTCTGTGGTCCTAAAGTAAGGACCTTACCTAAAGGTAAGGACAGTTGGAGACGGCCACCTCAGCCCTTGATTCCTGTTGGGTTTGCCCCGAATGGGTAGAGTGAGGTCTGAGTGTAGATTCCACGGTCCCTGTTGGCTGGCTGCAACCCAGCCATAGCTCAAGCAGCCTTCTCCACAGGGTTCTCTGTCTGGGTTCAGGTAGTCACTCCCCTCTCTGTAACTAGCCTTGGGCACTGCACCATCCCTTCTTCACACCCTGCTCTACCTTTTTAATATAGTTCCTTTATGAAGCACTCCTCAAATTACTCAATTTGGTATGTACCATCTGTTTCCTGCTGGACGCTGACTGATACACCTTATAAACTTGTTTGGAGGATTAAAATTAAATGAGATAATGTATATAAAGCACAAAGCCTAGTTTCTTGTATATGGTAAAAGCTTAATAAAACACTGAGTTATTTTTTTTTATAAGTCTCATCTGTTGCAACCCCCTCATTTTATATATGAGGAAATGGAGGCCCAGAGCAGTTAAGGTACAAATTCAAAGTCTAATTAACTCATGATAGCAAAAGCCCTGGGGCCCAGTCTCCAGGCAGTTCTCAGTTCACTGCTCTTTCTACTGCAGCATGCTGAGCAAAACAGATGGGGGTGTGAAGAAATCCTCGTCAGAGATGCTGGAAAAAGGACCAGATGAGTGAGAGGCAGAGGTGCAGGAGACAATAAGCATCGTTCCACAGAGCACTGGATTTGTCTCTCTTAAATTATTGCTGAAATAAAGCATGCTGTTGCGATTTGGAATCCAGTGATTTCACTAAGAACAGAATACGTATGATACAGGAGGAGCAATGTATGCTTGACAGGTTAAAAACAAGTTTATGAACACACAATTGGAAGTTTTACCGGGAGGCATTCATAATGTTTCTGAGACATACAGGGTATACCAGGATTAGTTTTCAAATTAAGGCTGACTTTTGGATTAGCAGTGCAGATAAAATAAGAACTTTGTAATTCTTTAGAATATAGTACTGTGCTATGGACTCATGTAGAACCGAATAACCAATTGTAGCCTATGCAAATTCTGCAGTTTGATAATACTAACAACATGATGGAACTCATTCAGTCATTAATTCCTATTTTCATCCAATCATTCAAACAAATATTCATGGAGCTTGTAATACTCTGCAGAAATTCTTATGGGTGCTAACATATAAAAAATAATCAAATATATTTTCTGCTTCAGTGGTTTCACAGAATGACACAGAGGTAGGTGTATCAACAGATTTTGGTATGAACAGAGGTAGAAATGTGCTGGGCTACTATGGGAGTCTCGCAGAGGCTGTGTTGGTAAGGGAGCATTGACAGAAGAGGCTTTCGTGTGTCAAAACGGAGTCTTAGCAAAGAGAAGTCTGTGTCAATCCAATTATATTGCAGCCTTCCAGACCCTTCAAAGTTACTGATATCAATTTATTAATATTTAGCTCTTACTAATATAAATATTAGTGGTAACATTTTTAAAAAGTACACATGTAATAACGTCTTACACTTTGCTGTAGAAGGTTGGTGGAGGTCTGTGGAAACTTAAGAAAAATTTAAATAATGTTTCTCTCCGTGACAAGAGTGTATGATAGGAAAAGTGGGATGCATTTAAAATATTTTATACAGACTCCTTGGAAAATGTTACCTTCAAAGAAGATCGCTAAATGTGCTTTACCAATGAGGCCTTATTTATATAATGAGTTAGACCAGGCTTATTTGAGATATAAACATATACTCTGAAAAATGAGTTGGAGCCTATGCATGGAGAAAAAACATAAAAGTAGGGCCATTTATTTCAGAATCCAGGATGCATTCATATACAACTGGACCTACTAATAAATATAACACAACTTAAACACGTTATTTCTACGTATACATCACAAAATGAATTTGTGATGGTCATTTGCATTTGCATTGTAACTGCTAAATATGGAGCCCAAGTATATAATTTACTTTACGATGGTACTGCTGCTAAATATTTGTGTCTCTGTTTTGAAATCCAAACTGAAAAGTTATAGAACTCTGGCTTCTTCTCATTCAAGTTGTTCTTGTCCACTGACCCTGATCATACTCACTTGGTTCATCTCTTTTGTCCCACATCAAAATCCATTCCTATTTACATTGTGATTGTGTGCGCGCACGCGTGCGCATAAACACATATCTCCATTTTAGCCATCCACAACTACAGCTATACTTGGAACTTAAAATTACTTTCAAGATCTCAAATCTAGAAGGTTTTGTTTTGTTTTAATCTACCACTTTGTTATCCTCTTATCCTCTATCAAAACAAATTATTCTGTCCTCATTACGACCCTAACTGTGACTTCTAGTTTCTTGATCAATTTCTGCCAATCCATTAGTCACATCTTGATTTACCTGATATTCTACCCAGTTTAAAACATTAAAAAATGTACCTTTTACATTTATTTTCTGTTTTAAAAGCAATCGATACTCGGTAAGGACAATTTGACAGTGTGGAAAAATAAATAAATGAAAAAAAAAATCACCCACAAAGTACCTAAAAACATTTGCTGTCAACATTTGAGTGTATTTCTTTGTATTTTATTCTATGCAAGTGCCTTTGTTGTTGTAATTGTACTTTGTATAACATAATTGTACTTAATGTGCATTCTAGTTAAGCAAGTAAATTACTTATGACCATCTAGGTATCATCCATTACATTATGTATCATAATTTACTTTTCCACTACACTGTATTGGATACTAATTTATTTTTTCACTTTTATATACAATTCTGTAATGAGCATTTGTGGGCATAAAGGTTTTTCAAAACTCAGGATTATTTTCTCAGAATGGATTTCTGGACCAAGACTGAAGAAAATGAATGTATGTAAGTCAACGTCCAGAGCTTCTCATGCTTTTCTAACTTTTTTTTAAGTTTATTTTTAAGAGATCTCCACACACAATGTGGGGCTTGAACTCATAACCCCAAGATCAAGAGTCCCATGCTCTCCCAAACGAGCTGGCCAGGCACCCCACTTTTTTAACTTTTTTTTTTTTTCACAACCTCTATGACCCATCTTTTCTTAATTGTTAATCATTTTCTGATCCTTTCACTGAACAGTCAACTTTTGAGGGAAGGAGTTTTGAAGGCATACAATTCATATTTATGTTCTGGACTTCAGCTGGCCTCCTGAAGCTAACATTACTCTTCTATCCATTCTCTGTGGCTACTCCTTCCTTGGACAGGAACTCTCTCCTCTAATCCTCTATCCCTTTTTCATCCCTTCCTTTTTCTTTCCTTTCTCTACAAACCACTCAAGCCCCTACCTACTCCCAATCCTCTCACTTTCGGCTGGCTTCATTTTCTCCTCCACTGACCCAAGGATTTCTGGCATTGGCTTTATAATACTCTCTTTTTTCCCCTGTTATTCCCTTCTCTCAGCCATAACAATACTCTATTTTTAAGAATGGCCACGTATCTTTTTTTATGTATACTAAAATATTTATTACATGCAAACGCATATATGTAACATATGTGGCTATTGCAAAGCATCATAATAAAAGGAACATTTGTGAACTAGCCACTCAGCTTAAGAAACGGAACAGTGCGGGGCGCCTGGGTGGCTTAGTCGGTTAAGCGACTGACTTTCGCTTAGGTCATGATCTCGCGGTTCGTGGGTTCGAGCCCCGCGTCGGGCTCTGTGCTGACTGCCAGCTCAGAGCCTGGAGCCTGTTTCAGAGTCTGTGACTCCCTCTCTCTCTGACCCTCCCCTGCTCATGCTGTCTCTCTCTCTCTCTCTCCTAGAAATAAATAAAAATATTAAAAAAAAAAAGAAAGGGAACAGTGCACACACCCATGTGTTGCTTCCTTTTTCATCTTCCTGCTTTTTCTTGCAGGGGTAACTGCTCTCCCGAATTTTTCAAAATACTTTTTTATATGTATGTACTCCTGGACAATGTATATATACACTACAAACTATATAGGCCACATATAACAANTACATTATATAATATATATTCTTAAACAATATACTGTTTCATCTTGCCTTTTTCTAAAATAAAAATGGTATTACACCATTTTTACACAATTACACTCAATGTAGCCTTTCTGGATCCTTTTTTCATTCAACACCGCATTCTTAAAATTTATATTTTTGTGTGTAGCAAGTTCATTCCTTTTTATTTCTGCTTGATATTCCACTGTAAATATTAACACAATTTATATATCTTTTCTTTTCTTTTTTGAATTGTTACCATATTTATTGGTGTTGCTATCGTAAAGAGTTCTGTAACTATTCTGGTATGTGTCTCTTGATGTTTATGTGCAAAGAATGTTCTCGATTTAGAGTATAAACCTAGGAGTGAATTGTCCATTTATTTTTTGGTTATCAGATGTTCAACACTCCAAGATAATATGAATTATTTTCCAGTGACTGTTTTAATTTATCCTCCCCTGGTTATATATAAAGTACTCTGTCGATCCACGTCCTAACAGGTGGCAATTTTGTCATCATCTTCCTCCTCCTTTTACCCCCCCTTTTACTCTGTCATGTGGGAAATTGCCTGCTCCTCCCCCTCCTTCTTTTTTTCTTCTCCTCCTTCTTCTTCCTGCTCTTCCTGCTCCTCCTCTCCCTCTTCCTCTCCCTTCTCTGTCTTCCTCCTCCTTCTTTCCAACCTGATGAGTGTAAAAAGGAATCTCGCTGTAGTTTATAACAGGCATTTTTGGAATCACTGATGAGGCTGAGCACCTTACATGCTTATTCTTTACTCGTATTTCCTCTTGTGTGAAATACTTGTAAATGTAGATCCCCCATTTTTCTAGGGAGTTTGTGTTTTTTGCCTTTTTATTACTGATTTTATGAGCTCTATACTGGAAATGTCTTCTTCCAATTTGTGGCTTGTTTTTCCATTTTATTTGCGATGTGTTTTGATGACCAGAAGTTTCAAACTTTATTGTATCTATCAATATTTTCTTTTATAACTTGTGCTTTTTGTGTCTGGCATAAGAGTTTCTTTCATATCCTAGAGTTATGAAATGTTTTTTCTAGAATTATTTAATAAATTTGATTTTTTATTTTATACTTAATTCTGTAAACAACAGGGAATTGATTTTTGTGCGTAGAAGTGAGGTAAGACTCCATTTTCATTTTGGATGTTTGGATAAATTTCATCCCAATGCTTCCCTAGTGGTCTTCAGTCCATCTATCACATGTATCAATTGTCTACAAATTCTTTGGGCCTTCAGTGTAGATAATAATATAGTCTTCAGAAAATGACACTTTTATTTCTTCCTTTCCAAGCTTATAACTTTAATTCTTTCCTTTCCCTTTCTCTCTTCCTCCCTCCCTTTTCTTTTCCTCCCCTCTTACACTGTTTTCTTCTTCTTTTGATCTTCCTGCCTTTTCTAGCACTAGGTCTTCAGGGCAACGTTGAAAAGAAGGATTCCTAAAAGGTTGTTTTTTTTTTTAACATTTATTCATTTTTGAGAGATGAAGACAGAGCATGAGTGGTGGAGGAGCAAAGAGAGAGGGAGGCACAGAATACAAAGAAGGCTCCAGGTTCTGAGCTGTCAGCACAGAGCCCATCACAGGGTTCAAACCCACGCACCATGAGATCATGACCTGAGCTGAAGTCGGATGCTTAACCAGCTGAGCCATCCAGGCGCCCCAAGAAGCATTCCTAAATACTGGGCATCATGATCTCATTCCTAATTTAAACAAGTGTTTCTAGCATTTCTCCATTAAGAATGCTGTAAACTATAGAGAATTCATAGTCTTCATGAGAGTAAGGAAGTTTCTTGTCTCTCATACCTAGTCTTTTAGGAGTTTTTTTTTTTTTTAATTTAAATAAATGACTATTAAATTTTGTTAAGTAAGCACAAGTCAAATGATATTTCTTTGTTTGCTGTTTATTTATTTGAGTAATCCCTATACCCAACATTGGGCTCAAACTCACAACCCCGAGATCAAGAGTCACATGCTCTTCTGACTGAGCCAGTCAGGCACCTCAAAATGATATTTTTATATTTAATAAAATGGTCATTTCCCCCCTTTTACTCTGTTATGTGGGAAATTTCATTCATAGTTTTTCTAATAGTAAACTACTATTGTTTCTGGATTATACTCAAATTGACTGTGATTTTATATTGTACATAGCTAGGTTTAGATTAATAATATTTTCCTTAGGATTTTTAATTTCTATTGATGCAAAAGAATGGCCAGTCATTTCCCTTTCTTTTCTTTTTCCCTTAGGTTTTTCATCTTTACCTATAGTTAGTAACCAGAGTATATTCACCTCATAAAATGAATTAAAATTAAGGATTTATGAAACCATTAGATTTGCACAGGAAAGGGAAAAGTCATTTTCAATTGCTTTCACAAAATATTTAGTTGCACAGTCTATGTAATTTATTCTCTCGACAAATTGATATATAATTGAAATTATCTGCTTTTAAACATTTTGAATCAGTTTACTCTAAAATAATATTAACGTTCTTTTTAAAAAATAGTCTTAATTACTGACTTCTTTAATAATTGTTATGCAATAATTCAGATCTACTCCTTTCCGAGTCAGATTTGGTTCATTATTATCTCCTATGAATTTATCTACATCATCTTAGTTTTCAAGCTTACTGCATAATAATGTGTATTAGTTTTCATATTGTATTTTATTGTTTTTTAAAATATATGTATATATCTTTACTTTTTTATTGCTAATATTTTATGGCTATTAGAGTTCTGTTGTCCTTCCCCACATTTCTTAAACTAGATGCTTGGATGATCCTAATGATGGTCAGTACAGAAGAGAAGGCATCATGCAAAGATTATTTGGATACAATCTCATCCTGTTGCTTTGTTGCTGATCACTTATCTCAGGGATTCTATGTTCCTTCACTATGATCAATATATGGTGGGTTTTGAAATATTTCTAAAAAAAGAAATCTAATAATTCTCTGTAGGAATTTCATTTCAACTTTGAATTAAACAAAAACTTTTAAACTAGAGACACTTTCACTCTGAAAAAAAAAATCACAATTTTTACTTTGAATCACTTGATTTCTAAATCACATTTAAAAAAACTATGTGTTGGGGTGCCTGGGTGGCTCAGCCAGTTAAGTATCTGACTCTTGATTTTGGCTCAGGTCATGATCTCATGGTTTGTGAGTTTGAGCCCCATGTCAGGCTCTGCGCTGGCAGTGCAGAGCCTGATGGGATTCTCTCTCCCTCTCTTTGCTTCTCCCCACTCATGCTGTCTCTGTCTCTCTCAAAATAAATAAATAAAAACTGAAAAAATAATAGAAATAAAAAACTATGTACATGTGTAATTATTTTGTCACAATGATTTGTGAAATTCACATATGCATGTAAGATCAACAAAAATGAATCTATAAAAGTGTGTGTTTTATGGTCTTGTTAGTTCTTGCAAGAGTATTTGCAAATATATGACCAATATAACTATTCTCACTTCAGTTAGATAAATGGAGACTTTGGAAAATAATTTTTAAGGTGCCTCAACAAATTAAGGTAAGAACCTGAATGAATTTACTGAAGTGTTCCTAATCTAGAGTTTTGAAAATCTTCTATAAAAACTTCGTATGTTTATACCTAGCCAAGATGTCTCTGCTGATATGGACAAAGGAGCTTCTCATTAAGGGCTGCAAGTACACTCCTGTGACTAGGGGACAGTGCACAGCCACAATGGCCAATGTCAGTTGGTCAAGTCCCAGCATAGGAGGGTCAATAAGAAAGCCACATTTAAAAACATGTATCTTAGCGACTTCTGGGGAAGGTGACTGAGGAGAAGGAGCCTAAACTCACTTTTCCCCACACATTACAACTAGATAATACCCACATCAGTGTAAATAATTCAAAAAGTGACCTGAAGAATGGAAAAACAGACTCTCCACAATTAATGTGGACATGAGGCCACATCAAAAACAGTCGGAAGGGCAGAGATGCAGGCAGAAACCAAGCTAACCTGCAAGACTATCTGAGAAGGGAGGGCCACTGCAAGCATGGAAAAGACCACATACCAGACACCCCAGATATGGGCAACCCACGCATGAAAGATGAATCCCTATAACATTTGGTTTTGAAAACCAGAGGGGCTTAACTTCTGAAGTTCTCAGAATCAGTGGGGCTTAAATACCTGGAACTTTAAAAATCAGCGGCTTTGCTCTGAAAGAACCAGAAGAAATGGAGTACCTTTCTTTAAGGAGACAGCACAATAAAGAGCCTGCTGAGATATAGGATAGAAGAAGTTGTTTGAAAAATGCCTGGTATATGGGAAAGAGATTTGTTTTCTAATCTCCGAATGTGTGCTGGAGGGGTAGGGATCTTTGGGAGACTTCTCTAAGAACATAAGAACTAGTAGATGCCATTCCTCTCCCCTAACTTTCAGCCTAGATATATGGACACCTGCAGGAACCAGCACCGTGTGGTTGCTCTCCATCTCACTTGCTAACAGTGTGCCACGATCCCATGTTCTCCTGTGGACTCACCCCTTCCATCCTTGCCTGACCATGAATACACCCAAATAGTGCCACAAGCATGACATTATTCAAGAAGCCCCAAAAGGGGCCAGCACCAATCCAAAGAGACTCTTGTCCCAGGGAGAGGGGAAGATAACCACACATACAAATTCACCTGGAGCCCTGTCAGTGGGCTGGGGCAGACATATAGTTTGACCACAGGCCCCAACCACCAATGAGAGACTCCCAGGGGATAATCCAGGGTAGTGCCCTGCACTTCGGTGCAATGGCAGCTCTGGCAAAAGCATCATCTGATGCAACTGAAGCCCCAGGTGGCCCCAAACTGGCCCATTAATGACACAGAGGCCAAACCTTGCCCACAACAGGCAAAGGGAGCCATTGCAGACAGCTATGCTGAAGGAAAATGCAGCTACGCCATAAAAGCAGGACACATGTAACACACATGGAGATACCCCTGAAATGCCATGTTCTGCAGGGCACTGCACTGCAGGGCACCACAGGACTTCTTCATCAGGCAACTACCTTCAAAAGCAGGACATGTAGGTAACTTTCCTAGCACAGAGAAATACATACAGAGTTAGATACAAGGAGGAGGCAGATTAATATGCCTCAAACGAAAGAACAGGACAAAATCACAGCAAGAGATCAAAATGAAATGGAGACAATTAACATGTCTGATAGAGAATTAAAAATAATGGTCATAGAGATTCTCATCAGACTTGAATGAAGAGTGTAAGACCTTAGTAAGACTGTCAACAAAGAAATAAAAAAAGAGCCAATAAGAGATGAGGGTCTCAATAACTAAAATTAAAAATATACCAGAAGGAATAATAGTGGACTACAGAAAGCAGAAGAATGGATCAATGACCTGAAGGGCAGGGTAATGGAAAAGAGCCAAGCTGAACAGAGAAAAATACTTAATAAAACAAAATGAAAACAGACTTAGGGAAGTAAGCAACACCATCAAGTATAAAAACATGCATATTACAGGGATCCCAGAAGGAGAAGAGAAAAGGAAGCAGAAAATTTATTTGAATAAATAACAGCTAAAAGCTTCCTTAATCTGGAGAAGGAAACAGAAACCCAGATCCAGAGGTGACAGAGGAACCCCAAGAAAATCAACCCCAGGAGGTCCATACCAAGACACACAGTAGTTAACATGGCAAAAAGTAGTGATAATGTGGGCATTTTATTTTATAAAGTTTATTCATACATTTTTAAAGAGAGCACATGAGCAAGTAGGAAAGGGGCAGAGAGAGAGAGGGAAAAAGAGAATCCCAAGGGGCTTCCACAGCCAGCACGGAATCCAAGGCAGGGCTCGATCCCATGGCTGCAAGATCACAACCTGAGGCAATATCACAAGTCAGACGCTTAAACAATTGAGCCACCTAGGTGCCTCTAAAGTAAGAATTTTAAAAGTAGCAAGAGGGGCATCTAGGTGGCTCATTTGGTTGAGCATCTGATTTCAGCTTAGGTCATGATCTCATGGTTTGTGGGTTCGAGCCCCGCGTTGGGCTCTGTGCTGACAGCTAGCTCAGAGCCTGGAGCCTGTTTCAGATTCCGTCTCTCTCTCTCTCTCTCTCTGATCCTCCCCTGCTCACGCTGTCTGTCTGTCTCTCTCTCAGAAATAAATAAAAACATAAATAAATAAATAAATAAATAAATAAATAAATAAATAAAAGTAGCAAGAGAAAGGAAAACAGTTACATACAAGGGAAATTCCATAAGGCTATCGGCTCATTTTTCATCAGAAACTTAGCAGGCCAGAAAGGAGTAGCAAGATATATTCAAAGTGCTGACAGAAAAAAAC
This sequence comes from Crocuta crocuta, assembly GCF_008692635.1. NCBI lineage: Eukaryota > Metazoa > Chordata > Mammalia > Carnivora > Hyaenidae > Crocuta > Crocuta crocuta. Next base: position 1,318,478 of record NW_027529436.1, read on the forward strand.
CCTACAACCAAGAATAGCTTATCCAGCAAGGCTATCACTCAGAACAGAAGGGTAGCTAAAGAGCTTTCCAGAGAAACCAAAGTTAAAGAAATTCATGACCACTAAGTTAGCCATACAGTAAATGATAAAGGGGACTCTGTGAGTACAAAAGAAAGAGCGTAAGTAGGAGTAAGGAAGGTAGTAAGCATAAAAGCAGTAAAAATAAGTATATGCATAAAAATTGGTCAATAAATTCACAAAATAAAAGAACGTGCAGTATGATATTATATACCTAAAACATGGTGGATGAGGGGGAAGAGTGAAAATTTAATGTTTTTAGAATGACTTAAGAATCATCAACTTGGGGTGCCTGGGTGGCTTAGTCGGTTAAGCGTCCGACTTTCTCTTAGGTCATGATCTCGTGGTTTGTGGGTTCAAGCCCCGCGTCGGGCTCTGTGCTGACTGCCAGCTCAGAGCCTGGAGCTTGTTTCAGTCTGTGACTCCCTCTCTCTCTGACCCTCCCCTGCTCACGCTGTCTCTCTCTCTCTCTCTCTTAGAAATAAATAAAACATTTAAAAAAAAAAAGAATCATCAACTTAATATAGAATATATTCACAAGATGTTATATATAAACCTAATGGTAACCACAGTCAATAAACTAGTAACAGATATGCAAAAAATAAAGAGAAAGGAATCTAAGTATATCACTAAAGAAAAACTGCAAAGGAAGAGAGGAAGAGAAGTAAGGAATAGAGAAGAACTACAAAAACAACCATAAAATAAGAAAGAAAATTCCAATAAGTACACACCTATCAATAATTACTTTGAATGTAAATGGACTAAATCCTCCACTCAAAAGACAAGGGGGACAGAATGGATAAAGAAGCAAGACCCATCTATATGCTGCTTATAAGAGATTCATTTCAGACCTAAAGACACATGTAGCTTGAAAGTGAAGTGATGAGAAAACATCTATCATGGAAGTGGAAAGAAGGCTAGGGTTACAATACTTATATCAGACAAAATAGACTTCAAAACAAAGATTGTAACAGGAAACAAAGAAGGACACTATATAATGGTAAAGAGAGCAATCCACCAAGAAGATATAAAAATAGTAAATATTTATGTACCCAACAGGAAAGCACCCAAATATATAAAGCACCTATTAACAAAGGGAGTAATTGACAGTAATACAATAATAGTAGGGAATTTTAATATTCCATTTACATCCATGGATGGATCATCCAAACAGATAATCAACAAGGAAACAGTGGGTTTTCTTTTTTAAGTTTTATTTATTTCTGAGAAAGAGAGAGAGAGAGAGAGAGAGAGAGGGAGGCAGCATGAGCAGAGGAGGGTCAGAGAGAGAGGGAGACACAGAATCTGAAACAGGCTCCAGCCTCTGAGCTAGCTGTCAGAACTGCGCCCGACGTGGGGCTTGAACCCACAAACTGTGAGATCATGACCTGAGCTGAAGTCAGATGCTTAACCGACTGAGCCACCCAGGCGACCCAGGAAACAGTGGTTTTGAATGTCACAATGGACAAGATGGACCTAACAGATATATTCAGAGCATTTCATCCTAAATCAGTAGAATACAAATTCTTTTCAAGTTTACATGAAACATTCTCCAGAACAGATGACATGTTAGGCCACAAAACAAGGCTCAACAAATTCAAAAAGGTTAAAGTCATATTATGCATCTTTTCCAACCACAACACTATGAAATTACAAGTCAACTGTAAGACAAAAATATAGAAAGTTTACAAACACATGCAGGTTAAATAGTATGCCTATAAATAATGAATGGGTCAACCAAGAAATCAAAGAGGAAATCGAAAAATACATGGAGACAAATGAAAATGAAAACACAATGGTTTAAAATTTTTGTGATGAGGCAAAAGCTGTTCTAAGAGGGAAGTTGATAGCAATATAGGCCTACTCAAGAAGCAAGAAAAATTTCAAATAAGCAACCTAATCTTATACCTAAAGGAATAAAGGAGCTAGAAAAAGCACCAAAAAAACCTTAAAAAAACAGTAGAAGGAAGGAAATAATAAAGTTTAGAGCAGAAATAGAACCTAAAAAGTAACAGAAAAGATCAATGAAACTAGGAGCTGGTTCTTTGAAAAAATTAACAAAATTGATAAACCACTATCCAGACGTAGGAAAAAAAGAAAAAAAGGAAAAGAAAAGGAGAGGTGGCTGAAATAAACACAATCAGAAATTAAAGAGAAGAAATAACAACTGACACCTCATAAATACAAAGGATTATTAGAATATATTATGAAAACTTGTATGTCCCAAAATTGGACAACCCAGAAGAAATGAATAAATGTTTAGAATATCCAACTTCCTAAAAGTGAATCAGAAAGAAAGAAAAATTTGAACAATGAAATTGAGTCAATACTCAAAAAAACTTCAAACAAACAAAAGTCTAGCACCAGATGGCTTCACAGCTGAATTCTACCAAACATTTATTAATTAAAAATAAAAAGTTTGTTTACTTACTTTGAAAGAGAGAACATGAGCAGGGAAGGAGTACAGAGAGAGAGAATGCCAAGCAGACTCCATCCTCAGTGTAGAGTGTAACATGGGGTTTGATTTCATGACTATGAGATCATGACCTGAGCTGAAATCAAGAGTCAGATGCTTAACTGACTGAGCCACCTAGGCACTTCTCTACTAAACATTTAAAGAAGAATTAATACCTAAAAAAATTTAAGAAAAAGAAAGAAGAGTTAATATCTGTTCTTCTCAAACTGTTCCAAAAAACAGAAAAGGAAGGAAATCTCCCAAATTCTTTCTATGATGCCAGCATTACCCTGATACCAAACTCAGATAAAGACCCAACGAAAAAAAAAAAAAAAGGCAAGAGAGAACTACAGGATAAGATCTCTCATGAACACAGATGCAAAAATCCTCAACAAAATATTAGCAAGCCAAATCCAACAACATATTTAAAAAATCATTCAGCACAATTAAGTGTTAACTTATTCTTGAGAAGCAAGGATGATTCAATATTGACAAATCAATCAACATGACATATCAATCAACAAAAGAAAGGATAAAACATATATGATCATTTCAATAGATGCAAAAAAAGCATTTGACAAAACACAACATCCATTCATGATAAAACCCCTCAACAAAGTAGGTTTAGAGGAGATATATCTCAACATAGTAAAGGCCATATATGGAAAACCCACAGCTAACATCATATTCAGTGGTGAAAAACTGAAAAATTTTCCCCTAAAATCAGGAACAAAACAAAGATGTCCTCTCTCATCCACTATTATTTAGTACTGGACGTCCTAGCCACAGCAATCAGAGAGGAAAAAAGTAACAACAGACATCCAAATCAGTAAGGAAATAGTAAAACTTTCACTATTTACAGATGACATACTATTTATAGAAAACCTAAAGACTCCATCAAAAAATCTGAAAACTGATACATGAATAAAGTAATGTTACAGGATACATCATTAATATAGAGAAATCTACTGCATTTCTACAGACTCATATTGAAGCAGCAGAAAGAGAAATCAAGAAAAAAAATCCCATTTACGATTACACCAAAAATAATAAAACACCTAGGAATAAACTTAGCCAAGGAGAAGAAAGACCTGTACTCTGAAAGCTATAAAACACTGATGAAAAAAACTGAAGATGATATCAACAAACAGAAAGATATTCCATGCTCATGGATTGGGAAAATATTGTTAGAATGACCATACTACCCAAAGCAATCTACATATTTTTTTAAAAAAATTTTTTAATGTTTTTTAATTTATTTCTGAGAGAGAGAGAGACAGCATGAACAAGGGAGGGTTGGATAGAGAGGGAGACACAGAATCTGAAGCAGGCTCTAGGCTCTGAGCTAACTGTCAGCACAGAGCCCAATGCGGGGCTTGGACCCACGAACCGGAAGATCATGACCTGAGCCGTAGATGGACGCTTAACTGACTGAGCCACCCAGGCCCCCAGCAATCTACATATTTAATGTAATCCCTATCAATGTAACAACATTATTTTTCACAGAACTAGAACAAATAATCCTAAAATTTCTATGGAACCACAAAAGACCCCAAACAGCCAAAGCAATCTTGAAAAAGAACAGGGGTACTTGGGTGGCTCAATCGGCTTAAACAGCTGACTCTTGATTTCAGCCCAGATCATGACTTCACAGTTCCTGGGATCGAGCCCTGCATTGGGCTTATATAGAGAGTGCAGAACCTGCTTGGAATTCTCTTCCCCCGCCACCCTTCACCTACTCATGCTCTCTTAAAATAAATAAACTAATTAAAAAAAAAAAAGGAAAAGAACAAACTTGGAGGTGTCATAATCCCTGATTTCAAGACATACTACAAAGCAGTAGGGTACTGAAACAAAAATAGACACATATATCAGTGGAACAGAATAGAAAGCCCAAATATAAACCCATGATTATATGGCCAATTAATCTACAATAAAGGAAGCAAGAATATGCAATGGGAAAAAGATAGTCTCTTCAATATATGGCATTGGGAAAACTGGACACCTACATAGAAAAGAATGAAACTGGACCACTGTTGTATACCATACATAAAGATAAACTCAAAATGGGTTAAAGACATCTATGTGAGACCTGAAACCATAAAAATCCTAGAAAAGAACACAGGCAGTAATTTCTCTGGCATCGGCTGTAGAAGCATTTTTCTAAATAGGTCTCCTGAGGCAAGGGAAACAAAAGCAAAAATAAACTACTGGGACTACTTCAAAATAAAAAAAGCAGCTACACAGCAAAGGAAACAATCAACAAAACTAAAAGACAACCTACTAAATGGGAGAAGATATTTGCAAATGATACATCTCTTAAGGGGTTAGTATGCAAATTGTATAAGAATCGTATACAATTCAGCACCAAAAAACTCCCCAAACAATCCAATTTAAAAATGGGCAGAAGATGTGAACAGACATTTCTCCGATGAAGACATACAGATGGCCAACAGACACATGAAAAGATTCTCAACATAGCTCATCATCAGGGAAATGAAAATCAAAACCACAATGAGATATCACCTTACACTTGTTAGAATGTCTAAAGTAAAAAAACACAAGAAAGACCAAGTACTGAGGAGGATGTGGATAACAAGGAAACCTTGTGCACTGTTGGTCGGAATGCAAACTAGTGTGACCACTGTGGAAAGCAGTCTGAAGTTTCCTCAGAATATTAAAAATAGAATTACCATATGAGTCACTAATTCAAGTACTGAGTATTTTCCCATATAATATGAAAACAGGAATTTGAAAAGATATATGTGCCCCTATATTTACTGCAGCATTATGTACAATAGCCAAATTGTAGAAGCAGCCCAAGTATCCACTGATAAATGAACTGATAAAGAAGAGGCGGTGTATATATACACACATACATATACACACACACAATGGAATATTATTCAACCATAAAAAATAATATCTTTCCATTGGCAACAATATGGATGTATCAAGAGGGCATAATGCTAAGTGAAATCAGTCAAAGAAAGACAAATAGCATATGATTTCATTCATATGTGGAATTAAAATAACAAGACAAATGATCAAAGAAAAAAAGAGAGAAACTATCTCTTAACTATAGAGATAAAATTTGTAGTTACCAGGGGCCAAGTGGATGGCGGGATGGGTGGAACAGGTGAAGGGGATTAAGAGAACACTTACTGCGGTAAGCACTGAGTAATGGATAGAACTGTTGAATCACTATATTGTACACCTGAAACTAATGTAGCACTGCACATTAATTATGCTGCAATTAACAAAACAAAATTTTAAATGCATCTTTACTGTTTCTATTCTAGTGTTCTTTTAATTTTTAAAAAATTATTTATTTATTCATTCATTCATTCATTCACGTTTGAGAGTCAGAGAGACTGAGCGAGAGCGCACGAGCAGTGGAGGGTCAGAGAGAAAGGGAGACACGGAATCCGAAGACAGGCTCCAGGCTGTGAGCTAGCTGTCAGCACAGAGCCCGATGCAGGGCTCGAACACATGAACTGTGAGATCATGACCTGAGCCAAAGTCGGACGCTTAACCGACTGAGCCACCCAGGAGCCCCTATTCTAGTTTTCAAGAATACAAAAAATGATATTGTCTTATTCGCTATCAAGAAACCTACAGCAAGGTAGGGCAGTGGCTTGAGCTTCTATATTTTAAAATATCAAAAGTAATATTTTTAAATAACCATAAAGATATGCTATACTTAAATGTCAGGGAGATAAATTAAGCAACAAAGGGCTGCCCCACAGATTAAAGTGAGTCACGTCTTCACTCATCCATCTTTTAAAAGCCACTTTATGTGAAGGGCATAGAGGGGTTGATGGAAATGACGTTGGCCTGAGAGCCAAAAGACATGCTTCCAGCATCATGACCCTCAGCACGTCTCTGGCATGATCTGTGGCTGTCCCTTCAGATAATATCTAAAGATGTCTCCAGACCTATGGTTCTGTATAATCTAGGGCAACAGAGAATTACCTGACCTCTCCTCTCACTGCCTATTCAAATGGGTACTGGAACTAGAATCCTGAGAGCTCCTGATAAGATTAAATCATGGGTAGCCTGGGGCAGAGGGGGTGGGGAGGGGTGGGGAGAAAGACTAAAGTGATGTGGTACCACAGATAGTTCATTGTTTGATTTTTAGGTGGGAATCACTCATTTTGATCATATGACTCGTGATGATCTGGTTTCCCTAGAGCTCAAGCAAACTGGAATTACCCTGGTGAGAAAGGTGCAAAAGGTGATAAAAGGATAAGAAATTAAAGGCATGAACTCTTATTTTTAGGTCACGTACACCAGGTTAAACTGGTCAGCTTGAAACAGGAACACAAAACCATATAACAAATCATAAAATAATTTTCACTTAGGTTTCTAAGTAGGCATCTAATGCCACTGGATTAGATGTAAGTGGTCTCATTCTACTGTGGGTTGTGGTTTCCTAGCAGGCAAAGAAGGGCAACTTCGGAGTACATTTTTGAGCACTAAAACTGCACAACGTACGGATCTGAGATGAGGTCACAGCAGCAGGCCAGAGGCGGCACTCTTGTTCTGAATCCTATTCTCATAAAAGCAGAAAGAGTACTTTGTGGGTTTTGCCGGTTATGTAGGAGACTGGAGAAATCTTCGAAGATTCACTGTGAATCTTTTTTCTGTTTTCAATGAGATAGACACACTGTGGAGATGTGGCTGGGACGCGGACACAGAAAAGGCACGAGGGATTACAACATGTTTATATGCTTGTGTAAACTCGGGCACTGGACTGCTCTGCTCCTGTGAATGAGTGTTGTGCTACGAGTTAATATGTAAAAAACATTGTTTTTGGCTGCCTCTCTGAATCAGTTAGAATGTTCTTGGCTGCAAGTAACAGAAAACCCAATTCATACTGGCTTAAGCAATAAGGGAATAAAGCTATGCCATTGGCAAGAGGTGGGGCATCTCTCTTTCCCTTCAATTTTCTTGGCTCTGCCCTCTGATGTGCATCAACTTTATCCTCAGGCTGGTAGCCAGATGTCCTCAGCAGTTCGGAGTCGCCTATCTTCCCACAACAACACAGAGGAAGGGAGCCTGTTTCTCTTTCTTTGGATACTGTTGTGGGAAGACATGTGCAAAAAATAATTTGAGAAGGCGCCAGCAAAGTTCCCCTCATATCCCATTTGTATGTCTTTGTGGAAGGCTTAACCAGGAGTCCTGAAAGAGGACACGGTCCTCGAGTTAGGAGCAAACCCTTTGTTACTGATACAAAATAGGGGAAGCATGGGATAGACTGAGAATATAACCTTTTCTCAGTTTAAAGTACAACTGACTAGAAACTGGGTTCAACTTCTGGTAAACATTGGGCTTTAGAAATAGCTGCTCCATAATGAGCATGGACAAGGGTACTAAGCATTGCATTTGAATACTCTCATTTAATTCTCATACAACCTGAAGTAGGTGCTATCATCGCCCTCATTCCCCAGATGAAGAGATAAAGCTTTTGAGACAACTTGCTCTCATTTACGCAGTTAGTAGTATAATCAGAGGATAATGCTAGAATCCTTGTTGTTAACAATTTTCTATATCCCAGACTTTTCCTAGAGCCAAATCCTCTGATTCATGGGTCAGAGGTCAGAATGTAATAAACCATTTAGTTATATGGACAACAATAGAATTATGTTGAGGGGTTTCCTTCAAAGACAGCTTTGGGTAACATATTGGGTCCAGGGAATCTGTGATGTTTGGTTTTCAGAATGGAGGGAATAACAGTGATATCAGTAGCATAAATTAATGATAAATTTGGGAAAACATTATGAACTCTTTTAGATAAAGGCCATTTGTTTCAACATACATAAGCAACAAAATGTCATGGCAGCAAAATCTTTCCCCGGTAATTAAAAAATTGATTTCTAAGTGGAAAAAAAAGGTTACGAAAGAGATTAATTATCAATTTAGTAGCTTTTGGAAGGTGATCATAGTACCTAAGGGAATATGTACAATTGAGGGATAATGAGAAGTTTGTAAAAAGGCAAATGTGTTGTTGGCTACTTGAGATGCACTGAGACTGACATCCATCCGTCATGCAGAATCATTTGGAGTATGTGGGGACAACTTGATTTTGTGATGGAGTCTTCTTAGGTGACCAATGATCTCTTTATAGCTTAAAAGGTAGTTTAGAAATTGAACATGATGCAAATTAAGAAAATACACAGCTACTGCATTGTAAATGCTATTAACAATTTTTCTATTTTAGCTCCTGGCATGAAAACAAAAATATGTGAATTTTTTTCCTTTCTTTTTTTCTGGCAAAGTAGGGCATTTAATTATCTGGGTGTTCTTAGAAATCACAGTTGAGTCCAGAAACTAATTACAAAAGAGATATTCTTGACTCTATTTTTTTTTCATATGACCCTTATTACTGTTTGTCCCTGAACAGGTTTTACAAGCAGAAACTCGGCCCATTCCATAGGCAGGTGGCTCCTTGGGCTGTTTTGGACCTTCAATCACTAGTGACATGCCTGCAATCTACAAAGTCTTGTCTCTTTTAGCTATCATCATCTGAAAGACATCTAAAAGGGCTTTTTAGTGCTTGAGACTATTAGGTTTCATTTCTTGCATTCCACAATGTAAGTGGAAAAGTTGATCCACACTGACACGAATGGCTCAATTCTGCATGAACTTTTTGTTTTTCTACCAGAAATCATCCATCCATCCACCCTTCCTTCCTTCTTTCCTTCCTCCCTTCCTCCCTCCCCTCCCTCCTTCCCTCCTTTTTTGGGAAGGCTCAAGTTCATCTAAAAATTGTTAACTTTTTCCAAGAGACACATAGCCCAGCAAAACTAAACCCATCTCAGTGAAAAAGGCATCAACCAGCAAAACCATGGCTATTTTAATACTAGAGACACGTTTGCAGATGACTCAACCTGCTAAGTAGCAAAATATACAGTGTACCGAGATCAAGAAGAGTCAGCCATCAACCACTCCTGTTGTTTTTAAATGGACTTAGTATGCTTTTAAAGGAGTATTATTTCAATAAAACAATCCACAAATAAATACAAAACAAAAGGGCAAATGTAGAGACATATTGCAAGTAAGCTTGCATACCAAAAAGGTAAGTGCAAATTAGATTTGAATATTCATGAGTCACAAATCATTGACAGTTTGAAATAATGCAAAACAGCTTTATAAATGAGGTTAAGGCAAAGGACATCAAAGAAATGCATTGCTAAATCAATAGCAATTTGATTGTGCACATATACTTGTAAATTGTGGTTACAGTTTTTGTGACATGAGAGAAAAAATACTGTGTATTGGATGAAGGAGGAAGACACATAAATATTCTTTTTATGTGTTATATTTTTCTAATTCGTCATATAGTTGGATACCAGCCAGGTAGAAAGTGGTTGGACATCATATCTCCCCCCATGTCAAAGTTTCCTTTCCAGAGACAAAGTTTTAGGCTATGTCTGAAGTGTCCTTGCTTGCTCTGCTAAACAGAATTCAACACACAACAATTCCTTTAGAATTGCTTCATAAGATTAAGGTTATCATCTAGCATACATGACTAGAGCATGACTCAACTCTTAAATCCCTTCATGACAAAGTAACTCCCAGTGGCGAACAAATAGTTTTAATGAATACTTTTCTATTTAGAAGGAAGCAAATGAATTCAAAGTATAAGAACAATTTGTAAGAATGCTTTTAAATAATTTGAGATGCAAAATATAGACAACCTTGTAATTTAAATAAAGTGTTTTCACTTTGTTCAGCAAATAACCAGTCATTAATTTGTTACTGGTTCTTTTGTACTAGTGGCTTTTGGTGTGTGCGTGTGTGCACACATGTGCGTGTGTAGGGAGAGGTATTTGAAATGGTAGGACTTACAAATTAAAGACTTGTTTAGTGACTGACTTAAAGCAGAAATGGTTCCAATTAATTTTTCTCAGATGTGTCTATTTGGATTACTATCTGGAAGTTATGAAGTATTTCTCCAAGATGCTCTCCTCTGCCGGCCCCTTTATTGTGTTCTGTCTGCTTCCTAGAATGATTGATGAAGTTAGTGACATCACGTGAAAGTCAGTGCACACAATAGCACTAATTTTGGAAGTTGCTGGGGGATTGCAGTCTGTTTAGAAAATTAATCTATATCTTCTTGAGGGGCCATGCTTTAAGGCAGACATTTAGATTTGGGAGGGGAAATCCAGATGTGGTATAATTAGAAAGGGAGAATTTTGCATTGTCTCCAATTCCCTGCCCTGTTAGGAAAGAAACTAAGATGACTTCTGTGCTATTAATAATCAAAAATATCCATAATTTCCCAAAGCAATGGCCTCGGTATATTTTAAGGGTTTTGTATGAAGTCTGCAGTTACAATTTGTCAGTGTTGATTCAGCTCAAGTTCAGCATTATATGTGTAACCATATCGTATTTTGGTCCCATAGCTTAAAGTTTTTGACTCAAAATGTTATTAACTCATTTGATCTTCATAAGCAAGTATTTCTGTTAGTCCTTTCAGCAAATGTTTTCTCATGATATAGTATGAGCCTATTTAAATGATCCAATTTCTTTTAAACTGTTTAGCTCTACTATTTGATTTAATGATTGCCAGTAGCAGTGATCTACATAGACAAATACCATTTTTTCTTTATTGTAGTTTCATTTATTTGGTTCCTCTCTTTAGTTCCAACATTATTTTGGTTCCATTTGGTAATAGTTACTAAACTTTCTTGACAAGAAGTATAATTTATAACACCTACATATTTGATTATCTTAAGTCTTTCCTTCATTTGTATAAGTATACAGAGTTTTAAAAATCACTTAATCTCTAAATTAAAACATAGTATGTTGGACTAGCCAAGGAATTTAGACATTTTGTTCTCCTTCCTCACAATGTGAGACGAGAGGAAAATCATTTGGTTTTAGGGTTTTTTTTTCTTATTCTGCCTTTTTAAACTGGGGGAGACAATATGTGAATTTTTATTTCTACAGCACAAAAGTGTGACCAGCCAATGCCATCACCATGATGAATTTTTTTTAACCATCTCCTTTGTCTAGGATCAAGAAGCTAGAGAGTCTGGTGGCTGTCATTTCTAGTAATTCAATATCAAAATGAAGGAAAGATAGAATATAGTAAGAGACTTAGCATCGATTGTGAATTACTTAACACTGACTTACTGAATTCCAATGAAGTCTTGTCTTATCATGAAAAAGAAACAGTCTCTCTGTATCCCAAATGTCACTGTGGGAGACCCTTGGACCTCATGCTCATTTTGCTATGTAAATAGAATTAATTTTATCTTGAAAGAGTGGCAGTTAAGGGACTTCTGTTTCCTATTCTGCCACTAACTGCTGCCATGGACTTATGCAAGGTACTTCAAATTCTTTGGATCTGTTTCCTCAATTATAAAAGAAGAGGTGGGTCTAGAAGTAGCAATTTTCAGACAGTGCTTCTTAAGAAACCAGCAAGTCTTGATAGAGGAGGAAAGATTAGGTGATAGAACTCAGGGCAAAGACTATCTCTTGTTTTCTAGTTTACATATTGATCTTAGCAAAATTTAATTTGAGGAAAAGAACCCAAAAAGTTTGAAAACAATGAATTTAAAAGATAATGATTTCTAAGATTTCTTATGGTTTGAAACTCTTTTTTTTAAAGTTTATTTATTTATTTTGAGAGAGCAAGTGTCAGTGGGGGACGGGCATAGAGCGAGAGAGAGAGCATCCCAAGCAGGCTCTGTACTGTCAGCACAGAGCCCAGAGCGGGGCTTAAACTCACAAATCCCGACATCATGACCTAAGAGTCAGATGTCCAACCAACTGAGCCACCGAGATGCCCTGGTTTGCTAATTCTGATCTGCAATCTGTTTTGTTCTAAAACTATTTCAGTGACTACTGTGGTGGCAAGAATTGTTGTGCTCTTGGCTTCTCCTTGAAAACAGAGGTTGTATAAAACAAACTCCTAAAACATTATGGAAGGGAGACCTAGAAAAGACAAAACAGAAGGTGAAATGTTAGTAAAATCTTAACTAAACTTATACCTGATGTCAAGACAACTACTTAACATGGCATTCACACCTCTCGGCTGGGTCTGCTCCTTCCCTGGGCCACGTTGCTGCACACCGTCAGGGGGCAGCAATACATTATAGTTTAACTGAATGATGCCCATCAAGTTGAGCAATGCAGCACCTACCTGGCTATTCTGGGCTTGGCTTCTTCATCTGTCCAATAGCTGTTTCTCTCTTAAGGTCTCCTTCAAAGGTCTTAAGGTGGTCCATGCTCTGTTACCACCTCCTGTCTTCAAGAATTAACTGCTTTGTGTTTTTAAGTCATTTTATTTCTAACCTTTTCTGGGATATTTACGGCACTGTATTATAGCTCATTTTATTTGGGTGTCCATCTTATTTATTAGGTCTTGCGCTTTTAGAAGGCAGGGGCTGGATTTTAATTGTATTGGAATTCTCAATCCAGCACTAGTCTTGGGATTTTGAAATAGTTAGAACTGAGTGTATTTTGGAAAGGTAAAAATAATAAACTTATAACAAATAATTCATATAATTACATTCGAGTAATTTTCCTTGAAGGCCTTGATGAAAGATGATAGTGGCTCTCTTTTTGCCTTAAGTATTCAACTATTTAATTCAATGCAACATATACTGTGCTGATTGTGTGGTATTCTACATTTAAGGAGGTGTCATGCATAAACCTCAGCCAGGAAGAAAGGGGTTAATAAGACCTATTCCATCATAATGAAAATATGAGATGGTACATGATTAATGCTGTATTGTGAGCATGACCAAAGTGTTCTGGAAGCTCTAAGGATTTGGGATTAACTGAAAGATTGTACCCAGAATCAGTACTTGGGTTTGGGAGAGCAGGAGGATTTCAGACAAAAACACAGAATGGGACAAGGGGCAAGGTAAAGCATTGTAGGTGAAGGGGATTTCATGGTATGTAAAAATGATTACAGATTAGATACCACAGTTATACAGATTTTCTACTACTTGTAGAGAAGACTACAAGTTAGAAGACTTACTGAAATACTATACTAAGGAGTTTTAAATTATTTCCATCGAAAACTCAGATCTAAAGGGAACAGAAGCAGAAAAACTCTGGTTTACAAAGCTTAATCTGGTGGTGCCATGTAAAATGATTTGAAGGGCAAACTTTGAAGACACAGAAAAGAGTTCTAGAAAAAGAGAGCCTGAGG